>NC_050586.1:10612500-10775000 GCF_013368585.1 Megalops cyprinoides
TGCCTTCCTGATGGAAAGAATTAAAATGTAGAAATATGTTATTAAAACATCTTTTTCAAATTAATAGAAAATACATTGTGAGCTTAAGATAATTGTGCATGCTTGATATGTAATTCATTTTTGCACAAATAAAATCAATTCGGTAAATATGAATTTCCATACGATGTGAATGCATGCATTGGAGAAGGTGGAGATTGTTGCTGGTGTGGATATAAGTGTGGTGATCTTTGGATAAGAGTCAGATGCAGCAATCGCACCTGACCATTCTATTTGAAGCTGGGGTTGCTGACCCCCTATCTGAACATCATAAAGGTGGAGATTGGTGGAAGAGGGAACACTTGACATGGAAAGGAAGTGTTAAGTGGGATTTTTCTACTCATAAATAGAACCAGCTTTTTTCTAGGTTTGTCTCTACTTGCACATTTAACCAGGCACCCACTTGAGATCTCAGCACTGTGGTTGGCACTGATGCTTGTTCATATGCAGTTAGTATTGCCTCATCTGTGCAGCTTTTCATACCACTTTACTAGATGCACAATGTATTCACACCTTGTAAGCTTAATGATGATAATGACTCTTTAATGATGATAATGTAATGTAATAGTGTTAATGCACAGGGATTGTCTGAAAATTCTCCTCTGTAATCATTTTTTAGAACTTCAGTATGTTATCTCTGCTATCTGTACTGAAACACATTAAAAACCTGAGCTGGGTCTGAAGTTTTGCTACAAGAATATGCTTATAAACCAGCATTATTACATTTTCCGTACTCTGACTCACAGCATTTCTTTCCAATAAATTGGACAATACACCTTTGTCACATAATCATGAGTGTTACTCCTTATAGAGGTACAGGTGCTGAGACAAAAATCGTGTTTTCTTTGCTGGACATGCAGTGTTGACAATGGGTATGATAACCAAGAAAAACCTTCATCTGGGAAACAAAAACTACAATGTCACAGCTGCCAGAAAAGAACAGGTGATGAACCATTGGCCAACTACCAGCAGAAATATCAACGTCAAGGGTGCCCAGACACTTTGGGGTGCATCAGGGTACAATGCCCATTTTAGGACATTGTCAGCTGTCAGAGTCAGTTTTCAGGCTTACTAAGATTTTTGTCATTTGTCACTAATACTCCTATCTGAATCAATGTCAGAGCTGGTCAAACTTGATGTGCAACTGAGTTGGCGGAGTCAGGCAAACTTGATATCTGACAGAGTCGGCAGAATCAGACGAAACTGAGTCAACTGTAACTCCCAGTGGCTTTGAGATTTGACAAACACAGATTTCTGACTAGGGAAAACATGATAAATCAACTTTAATATTACAATGTGTTGATGTTCACTGTTGTTTTGAATGCTAATAGGATACTACTAAATAAATTAGCCACAGCCAGGGAGCTTCAAGACAACAGCACTAGCCACTGTGCAGCAATTATTGTATAGTATCTGAAATTATATTCTTATAATGTCAGAGCTCTTGTGTAGGGCAGCATGGTGACACAGTCATAGATCACTGAAATCTCTCATTAAAAAAAAAAAAACATTTTTAGCAGCTTTTAACATTTAAAACAGCTGTGAAAGAAGTCAACAGTCTTTCATTGATTAAACAGTTATCCAGTTACATTTTGGACTGTCAGACTAAGACTATCACATTTCCTGCATATTTTTATAGAGGAGTCCTTATGACATCTATACCCAGTTAGGTGAAAGCAATACCAGATGCTAATTAGGGGCACACATTTTTATAACTGCCAATTCAAATATGGACTCCAGCACTCAAATTAAATCTTCAATTAAATGTTCAATAGGAAATATGTGGATGAAAAAGTGAAGACTAGTCAAAAGGAATACAAGTTTTGGAGGGGAATTTCACACACAGACCAGATATGGCTCATCATGAGAGGATAAATAGAAATATAACACAAAAAATATAGAAAATAATGTACTGAAAATAAAATTTAGAGAGGTTTTTGTAGCTAAATCAATATATTGAAAATATGCAAATTATTTCCTTTTTGGTATTTTGCAATACATTTCTGCTTTAATATATTTTAAATGTATTTGCTATATATTATTAGGCTGAACAACATATTTCACAATATATTTCACTTTGGGAGCAAACGATGTGCACTGTTGACGTAAAACAGCACTGTCCATGAGAGATCAGAAGAAATGGTTTGAGATTAATGTTAGTGTCCCAAAAAAAACATTTCTCAATCATCTATAAACACCACAAAATCTTGCTACTCAGCCGAAAGCTTAGAAGATCAACGCTTCAGTCTGGGTAAGCTTGTCATTACATTTTGTTCATTTTATACTGAGGAATGTCATTCCCTTATCTATCCTTTATTGCTTTATTTTTTTTCCAAGAAAATGAACAGTCAGTTCACATCAGTCAAAGCATGTCATGCCAGTCAAAGCACACAATGTACCTGGCAAAAGATGTAATCAGGCTACAATTTTTGTAATCGCAGAAAGATGATTAAAAATGAAAAAAATGTTAGTCATGATATTCTTGCAGCCAGGTATCGCTTAGATTTCTTTTCCCACTCCCCCAAATGGTCAGCCATTTGCAAGGTTATCATCTCCTCTTAAATCAGCACCAAAGACTATGCAGGTGTTAACAAGTGTTTTATACCAATGCCTAGCTCTGCCTCACCAAGCATTTATCGTCGTTCTGGGACTAGCACTGACAAGAGAGATGAGAAGACACATAAGACTCCCTCTTGTAAGGAAATGGAAAGTCCTGCTTTGACACAAATCTATTCTATGATCCTGGAGGGCATCTTCTGCTCATGATAAGACAGAGAGCATGGTGTCAGAAACCGGGGCATTGCATTATAAAAAGGGATAGAATTATGGGCCTCGCCAATAGCAGGACAGATGAGTGACAGTTTAAATTGCAGCAGACAGTCATATTGTACCCATATTGACTAGAATGCAAATGGTGCTCGTGTCTGCAGAGCAGGGCCCCTGTCAAAAGCATGTTTAAGTTAAAACCAGCTCATGTCATCATGCCCTGAATCGTTGGTGCCTTTGACTTTTGCAGGAAACAATTCTCTAGCACTGCAACACTAGTCTCCTTTGGGGTTGAAAATTAGACATCAGTTTAACTTTAACATCTTGAAGCTGAGTGGTATCAGGAGGAAATTAGAATAAATAAAATTCTGATAAAAGGATTTTTCTTTAATCTGATTTGTATCAGTACAATAAGTAATGGGTACAGATTTAAGCATTGTAAAATTCACATGTATTTGATATGGCAGAGAATTGCAACTTTATTAATTCTTGCGATAGCATGTACTATAAACAGGGAATAACAAGGGATTACAGAATTTAAATTGTGTGTGAACAGACTCAGACTACTAATTTCAATTTATCATATGCAGGATGCTGGAGTACTCCAAATGTGTCCCGCACGTTAATGTGCTGATTGTTTAAGCACAGTCCTCCTGGCCTGTTTGTCTTTATAAATGGGCTTAAATTGGATCATCACGGCTTTGGAAATGTAGCATTTGGCACTATTATAATAATGACAGCCTGCCTTGACAGTATTCTGAGTGATTGGTCTATTGGACAAATTAGCTCATCTTTTGGTGTGTGTAAATATCCTCCGTCTTTATGTGTATTTGGTGAACAAAATGCCACAGAAAGGAAAGATAATCCCATCCCTGTTCCAATGGCTCTATTTATAGATTTATGTACTGTACTTACTGTGTAAAATGTAAACTTGAGGTTGCTAGGCACAAAATTTAATGAGCAATTGTTTGGTGACATGAGAATAGGAGAGGCAGAGATTGGTGGAAGTCAGCAGAGCTGCTGGACAACAAGGAGATTTTTGGTGAGTAAGGGGCAACCCACATCACCAACTGGCCTGAAAGGAATGACCTGTCACATACAAGACAGGAGCAAACTACACTCAGAATGACCCCTTTCAAATCCTATCTGCTAATTCAACAGGGGGGGAGAGACGGAGAAAGGGGGAAGGAGGAGAGAGAGAGAGAGAGAGAGAGAGAGAGAGAGAGAGAGATGCCAAGACTGTCGCAGAGCGTGGGAGGAAAAACACAAAGAGGGAAGAGCAGCATGGCAGAGAAACAAGCAAAAGAAAAACACACTCCGTGATTATTCTTTGCTTGTTTGTGTGTGTGTGTGTCATGCTTTATCCCTGTCACTTGCATGTGCAGTAGGTCTGAATGTTTATTGTATCCCAAAATAGCTTTTTTTTCTATGTATGCTTTCAGCCCATGGCCCTCCCACATCAAGACAGTGGTTCTCAGAAATGGTCTTAGAATGATACCTCCTTCTTCACCTTTCCCAAATGTCACAGTGCAACCCCTGTTCCATCTATTTCTAAAGGCAGCAAAGTACAGCTTGTTTCAGGAGAGGCACAATCAGGTGTTGTGCCCGCACAATGATTGGGTCAAGGAAATATGAAATATGTACTGTGAAGATTTGATAAATAACATCATTCATCCCCAATCAAAAGCAGTAATAGTCAAGTGCAGTCTAAATTTGAAATTGGCCATGAAATAAATACATTTGCATAATTTCCCAGTCATGATTGCCTCGAATTTGTGATATTTGTGTTCCATGTTTAGAAAAAAATCATCACAGGAGGCATTTGCATCAATAGAAACTGTTTTTTGGTCTCATTCAATAGTGACCTTTTTCGCAAAGAGTTTCTTTTCGGATTTACCTTGGATCCTTGGAGCGTACCTGATACATTTTCTCATTTTACTCCCACTTTCTGCAACCTTGACTTGACTCCCCTCTAGCAACAGTTTGGTCGCACAATTGCAGTGATGTTTTCATCTTACTGGAGCTGGGTTTTCCACATGCATTGCCTTGACATTGTGCTATTTGTTTGTCAAACATAACAGCAGAACTTGCAATGTGGAATTAACAGGATCATTTTTTTTTTGTTTGTTTGTTTTGCTCAGCAAAGGCACTGGCTTTGTGTGAAGTAAGTACGTAAGTCCCATCTGCCCCTGTATCGTCTTCTGCAGAGGATACTCTGTTGGTGTACATGATAACCCAGAAATCTCAAGATTAGGAGAATTGAATTAAACTGAAATGCAATTCATGTTTCTCCCTGGTGTCCCAGTTAACAGCAGCTTAAATGATAAAAGGCAGGTAGCTAAACAGCAGAAAGTTTCTCACAGAAAACTGTGCCTCTAATTCCAATATGTCTGTGTGTTGGCCAAGAAAAACGCTGATGTAAATATCACATGATTCAAAGTCTTATTGTTTACTCCCCTTAATGGGCTGGTCCCAGGAGCTTTTCATAACTTCAGGACTAAAGTAACGATGCATTTCAAAGCTATAGACTGCTCTTAAAATAGCAAAGCAAAAAATACATTTTCTTAAAAGGTATTCCATCAACACTGGGATTCCTACTATTTAAAGGGGATACGGGTGAAAAAATTATCAATAGTGTACTCTCAGTCATCATCAGTAAAAAAAAAATGTTCACAAAAATAGTGTATTCTCAGTGTAATTTAATATACTATGTATGTCTATTTAGAGCTGGATATGGATTGTTTTCCTGAAAATTCAACAAACATTTCAAAATGAAGTCAATGGAGAGGGCCAAGTCAGTGGCCCTTACAGTTCAATGCATAAATTCCACATTCAACAGATCTTTTCCCTTTCCCTTACAGAACAATTTTATCCTCCTTCCAAGAAAATATCCGCCACTTCCTATGTTATACAAGAATGTGTGAATAACTGTCACAAAAAGGCAGAATTATAAACTAAAGTTTTTTGGAAGGGTTTTTTTTTTTTGGAATTGCTGAAAATCATGACACCCAGTGGTGGACCTGGCACACTGTTAGAAGTAACTTTCCGCTGAATTGGAGTACCGCCCAATGCCTCTTTGTTTAGTTTTCAAAATATCGATCCATCCATTTTCAGTAACCACATTATGCTGTAGAGGGCCGCGGTGAGCCACAGCCAAACCTGGCAGGCACTGCGTGCAAAATGGCATCGCACCATAGATGGGGAAACTAGCCCACCGCAATGCACTGCCAAAAGCCCCCAACCCCCACCCCCACCTCACCCAATATGCAATAATAAATACATTACCATACACCAAGTTACAAATGAAACACACAATTGTGACACAAAACTTGATCAAAGCAGGTTAATCTTAAGACCCACCCTGAGATCCTTGTTCACCTAAACAAGTTTTTTCAGCAACTAAGTGCTTCCTTAAAGGTTGGGGCCATTCTTAAGAATATTCTGGGTTTTTTCTCTCTGTCCCTCATTTATTTTAATTTATACCAGCTCCAGCATCTACTACAAGTGCAAACACCAACCTACAGTTCTCAAGGATCCAATTACTTTCTGACTTGTTTTACAGCTCCTTAGACTTAAGTATCATGAAGCAAATTGTCAAACTCAAAGACAGAAATAATAAAAATAAATGGTCCCTCTGCATATAAAATGCTCTATAAAAAATCTTTTTCACTTTCACTCTAGTGTAGCATTCACAAATAAGCATTCTAAAAGGTCTCTGCTAACTGTTCCAAGTATAGTGGTGGATCTGCACAAGGTTCACAACTTTAGAGAGAGAATACGTATGTGTGTGTGAAAGAGAGACAGTGTGTTTGAAAGCAAAGAGTCCCTGGGGTTGTTCATACAACTAATATCCCCACAAGTGTTTAGCTTCAAATTGTCATACTCTGCTCACCTGTTCTGTCTCAAGATTTGACACAATAGTAACAGAAAGCAGAAGAAAGTGAAATGCAAAAGAAACACTACAGAAGTTGTGGCTTTTTATGTGTGTCTGCAGTGGTGCAGTCAAGTTCAAAATCAACTTGCACCAGAAATATGAACCAAAAAATTTTCTGCTGAAAACATCTTACTGAGCACTTGCCTACAAAGTCATTCATTATTCATTTTCAAAGTATGTATTTTCAAGGCTTGATTTTTCATCAAATGAACTTTCTCCTGTGACATGGTGATGAATACATTTGTAATCAAATCATTAAAACAGTATTGTTTCTAAATAAAGAAGTATGCCTTCTAAATTGAAAATAATTTTGAATTAACATTTTAAATGAACATTAATTCCTTTAAATTAAAATCAATATTAATATAAATTGCAAAACATAGACCAGTGTATTATTTCTCTATTTCACTGATAGTAAAATAAATGACTTGAGTGCATATCTAGCTTTCTTTTGAATGCACTCTCTCAAATGGAGAAATGTAAAACTTTAAAACTTTAAGATCTCTAGACTTCTTGGAAAAGCCAACCACAATCTAATCCTTTGTGTAATTATTTTAATACAAGGGGACTGATTTCAGAGATTGTGTGATTTGATAAAAACTTAAAATGCCATAGCTGGATAATATGATCCTAAGTCAACAAGGTGTTTTTTCACATATCATGCTAGAATGCATGCTTTTAAGCAGGTGTCTGTGGTGGTCTATTTTATAATGCACACACATACATACATGTATACATTGTCCTGCCAAAAGTTATGAATAAAACAGGTCTTTATTCAAAGAAATTAATAGTGTGTTGGCTCAACTTTGGCCTTAATGACTGTTTAAATGTATGGTGGTAGATAGTGCTCCACTCCTCCTTTAAAGCATTAGTAAGCTCACCTGCTGAAGAGGTCTTGGCCTTGTCCTAATTCTGCATTCCAGTTCCTCCCAAGAACATTCTGTCAAGTTGAGTTCAGGGCTCTTTGCTGGCCACTCGCAATGTTCCAATGTTATTGGCTTCAAACCATGTGTAGTCACACCTATACGCATACTGATTTTACTATGATCAGACTTGGTGTCCTATGACTTTTCCTAAGATAGTGTACCTACATACATAAAGTCCATACGCATACAGTACGTACATAGGGTGATAATTGAGTGGCGGTGTGAAAATGTATTTATTTTAACATAAGAGTATAATATTCATTTCACATGTCCAAGAAATGAACCAAACAATCTATTTTTTCTCCTTTTGGGTTATACCTGAAACTGAAGTAAGCAACATGTGATTTTGAAAAAAAAATGTTTTTCAGTCAGATGTATAGGACCCACCCTGTATAAACACAATACTAAATTTGTTATATATCGCTGTCTGTTTAATATGCAGATGATGCAGGGGTTCAACAGGCACTCTTCCTGGGAGGAGTCACCACACACCCGGTCCTAAGTCAGGTGGCCATGACGGAGTAGTAGAGCAACTTTTGTTCACCTCCCTCTGTTTAATTTACAGGCATGACTCTGTGCTGCACCAAGCCCGGTGGATTTATTGATGGAGGAAGCGAATCTGTCAGCCGGCTGCGGCAGCATCACCACTCCGCCCTTTCTACCCTGGCTCTGTTTGCTTTCGAAGGGTTGCTAATGCATCGCAATGAGGCGCACACCAGAGATGGACAGGTATGACCACACCCCTCCTGGACTCAGCGCCCGGGGACAGACTCTGCAGTGATGGCAACCATTGCTTTCATGTATAGTACAGTAGTTAGTCTTTCTCAGGGTCCTTGGGACACATAAATGAGTTACTAAACTATAAATACTGTATCTGTATTAAACAAATGTGCCGATCTATAGGGCTCTTCTTTTATTTATTATTTACGCCCACCTTTTCTCCCTCCCTTGTGTTTCTCTTTCGCTCTCCATCTCCATCTCTCCTTGCTCTACCTGTGGCAGGGGAGAGAATTCTGCGCCTGAAATCAAAGTGCGCTCAGCCAGAAAAGGCCCCATCAATCTGAGCCCGTCACATTGATTTACATTTCCCTGACAGAGAGCGATTTATGACTCGTGGAAATCCAGGTTTCTCTCTCTCTGTCTCTCTCTCTCTCTCTCTCTCTCTCTCTCTCTCTCTCTCTCTCTTTCTCTCTGTTCGAAGGCTTGGAATCTATCAGGAGTGATCTAATCAGAATCATGGTCAGAGGAAACCACTTGAAGGGTCTCCATTGATCATCTTCACTCAGCTCTCCCATGTAAATTTAGTTGCAATTAAACCAAAGGCGGAGAGCATTAAGACACGCTGTCCCTTTCTTCCTTGATGCGCAACCACCACTCTCACCCATTCCCCCTCCCCTCATCTCCTCATATGTACTTGGCCTGTAGTCCTTTGATCTCTTTGTGTCGGCTTGTTTCTGAGGAAGAAACAGTTGTGCCCTCTGTTCTCAGCCCTCTATGTAGCGGCAGGAACAACAAAAATACAAAGGAAAAAGACAGTCCCTGTAGACATCCAGGCAAAGCCCAGCACAGACACGCAGGTCAACCTCTCTGTCATCCCAGACATTAGACTAGATGGCTCTAAATCCAACGTAGGCAAGCGAGGACATGGCCATCAGATACAACACACCACTAACGACGTGAAATTGGGACACCCAGACAAGACATTGAGGCCAACAACTTCTCTGTATATAGCTGAAGACATGGAACAAGGTAGTTCTTGAACTTGCTTTTTTCCAGTGATGCATGTGCAGAACCAAGTAATGACATGAGTTATATTTGCCATCTCAGTAAGATGTTGTTTTATTCTTAAAGCCTGCAGCACAAAGACTTCTCACCTGCAGGTGTAATGATGAGCTTTCAAGATTTCTGCCAAGACACCGTGATTTGCACATGTACCACCTCTGCCTGAGACATGATTTTTTTTTTGCTCTGTACTGGAAAACAGCAAGAGTCTACCTGAGATGGGTTGCATCACCTCAGGATCGTCCTGGGCTGCTCATGACAGATTACATCAAACCCTTATAAGAGTCAATAACACGTCCATTCATCAGCCCGCTGCACCAACCCGAACCAAAAATGAGTGAACCAAGCACAGGAAGGGTTCAGCTCTGAGCCACATATTTTAACATCTCCTGTCATATCATCAGCAATCTGTTTAGTCAGCACTAAAGAGGAAATACTTCAAACCAGAAGCAGAGGATGCTGAAGCACACCCGGACGCATGATCCATCATGTGCGTTTCGCCACAGATTCGTGGACAGCGGCAACAACCAAATTGTGGCTCTGCTTGTAAAGATGGGCTTAGGCCCCTTTCAAATGGTAAAGACCATAAAATTCACCACTGGTCATGTTACCATGTAATCATTCTGAGGGAAGGAAAAATCTAAATTTTAATACTGTGCAACTGAAACCCCTACTCTAGTCATGTGGTGGGAAATGAAGGAGCTGGCGGGTTGCAGTATAGCCGGTATGAAAGAGGGTACAATTGCTGTAATTTAGGGTCACCTGTGAGTCCTGCTTTAAAAAAAAAGATCTGCTCATGATCTCTTGCAGACAGTGCAATTCAATTCAAAATGTTCTATAGTTCTATAGCCAGTCTGTTCACAAAACTGATGCTACAGATATATAACGGCCTGTCGCCAGGTCTTTATAGGAGATTTCAGGCTGAATTTGAATTGTTTAATAGACACTGTGATGAACCCATAATCGTACATGGTGAGATTGGCCCTAATGAAAGACTGCTGATGTTCCATAAGGAAAACATGTTGTTGCCATAGTACTTGCAGCTGCAACTGTGTACAAAAGCATGCAGACCCTGCGTACAGTTGATACAGCCCATCCTTCACACAGAGCATCTGTCAAGCTGTGTCATTGCGCTAAATTGTATTTTCATTACTTTAATACTTGATTTATGTGGAACTTATGCAGGTGTCTGTTAAATGCCAATAATGTAAAAATGTGGAATCGCCAAAATTAAGAGGTGCAAAACTAAGTTCCCATCCCCGCTGCTGGCTCACTCTCACCTAAAATATACATTGATTAAAATTGCGAAGGCCCAAAAGGAACAGCTGCGGAGATTTGTTTTTCATTAATTAGGAAATGCAAATATGGTTTGGAATCTTGTGTAAATGACAGTCCATGACACCTTTGTTTAATTGCATATTGTTTATATACAATGAAAAATATGGCTTTAAAGCCTTAGCATTTTCTTTCAAATACTCCCAGTTATGACAAGCTTTGCTCCTAGTGTTTAGAGAATGATGAATTACAATAAAATATTATGCCATCATGAACATCATGAACAGACACTGCCCGTAATATATGTGACAAGAAGGACCATTCAAGAACAAAAAGTGCCTGCTCTCTGAATGGTGAGGAGGGGGTTGACACCATCAAAAGACTTTATCGCCTGCGCTCTGGTCCGGGCAAGGTATTTAAGACATTTCCCCTCTTTGTAGATCTTAATGATGAGGTCACAAGGCACATCAAAATCAATATCATTGCGAGAAAACCAAAAAAAGGCCTGTCTGTGCTGGAACATTTGAAGAGACAAAAACTGCCCAAGAGCCTTATTTTTGTTTTGTTTTGTCTCTGCGGTAAGTGAGAAATCATCATGAAACTTTGCCATAGGGCTTCAGTAGTCCTTGTGTTAAAATAACACTGTAACATTTCTCATGGCGCCCACTCTAAATGTAGACACAGACAAAGATGTTTCATGAAGAAATCGAGCTGTCAGTGGGGCAAATGAAATGCATCAACACCCACATAACCGCATTTAAACATTAGGCGGGGTGAAAGAGCATGTATTAAAAACCAAGGCTCTAAATAGCCTTCCTGTGAGAAAGATGCCACATTCTTAGAGCGAACGGACAATGTAAGAACAGAATGTTTAGTCGCCCACAGAGAGAGGAATTCTGTGAAAACACAATCATATCCAGTGTTCCGTGAAACACACAGATCTGGGTCAATAGAGAAGAATACAGAAGAAGGAATAAGATCAGTTTATTGGCAAACAACCAGGGAAGGCCTACAAGCTTGGCCAACCCTTAACCAGACTATCAAAAATTAAAGCATCCCTAAACCGTCTGGTTTCCTCAGTATGCCCTTGTCCAGCATGCTCCAAGAGTGTGGATTCAGGGAGAGGTATCAGCTGTCTGAGGTCACAGACTCAAAACCACCATCTCAGCTGAGCCAAGATGCCCAGAGGCCTTCTGCTCCAGCTTCTCGCCATATGTCTCCCAAGCTCTCCCCTGGGCATGTCTCACATTGTGCCTGCATTTCATGCATAAGGGGAGAGGCAGGGCAGCTGGGGTTATGACATTTTTGTTTTCTGCTGATGGCCTGCATCATGCTGTTGTGTGACTTTTTGCTCTTGCAGGCGATGCGGGCTGACATGGTTTCACAATGTATTTTCATTGGCCAGATTCCCGTGTGCTGATATCATGAGAGAGGCCTTGCAAACCCCTTCCAGCTTCAGATTGGTGGCGGCAACATGTGTTCCGTTCTGTCAGTCAAAGGAAGGGAAGGAGCCCGAGTTCACAGTGATGAATCACTATTCATACTTAAGTCTGAAATTAAGAACAGTTCAACTGAAAAGGCTTATTTGTCTATAGAGGAATACTGTAGCTGTTTGCAGATTAAAGACATATATTTTTACAAAGAGGATGCTAGAACGTTGTAGATGTAACTATACTTACTGTTATAAGACAAAAGTTGCTGAACAAAAGGAATATACTGAGATCCCAGGTCATTAACCAAATAACTAGCTGTCCTGAAAATTGATTCTGAAAGTGACAAGGGAACAAGGCACCTTATAATTTGGCATCAGAATGCTGGACAGTGGTGTACTTGGGGAAAAAAGAAATCAATGTAAAATCTCTATCGCCATGCCATAAATCTATATTCATACCACGTCACACATTGCAGACACAGGAAATTGGAGACTCCGAGCCTTGCTCCTCTCATTTGAACTGTGTGACGGAAAGAGCTAAAACCATAATAAGTGTTACTGTTTTGTGTTCACAATCACAATTGCCCAGTTGAGCAACAGTAACAACAACATGCAAATGGTTTTCATCCTCTCTACAACACCACACCATTGCTGTGGCAATCCATGCGGAATGAGAAGACACCATTACTTCAACGGTTTTATTAGTCAGGCAAAGAGCCCATACTAAAGTGGTGCAGGGCAGGCATGCATAATCAATGACCAATCCTTCTGGTTTCCTCTTTTATACTCATGAAAAAATATCTCCCCGGCTGAGTGGATCTAACAGTAAGTTTAAATCAATGCAGCAGTCCCCAAAACTTTAAAATGTATGTCCACCCACCATGCCTGCATTCTCCCCACTGGTTTCAACAGTCATCTACTTAGTAGTCAGACAAGGGTCAGGCCACAAAACAGACTGCAAGAATAACACAGGGGGGTGACAACTCTTTGAATGCACAGAGCCCTTACATGACAACCTGTCCATGATCAGTGTATCCTCCTGACTCTTTACTCATTGGCCATAAAGTTCATTCCCTCCTGCATAACATCCTTTTAGCTCCATTGATTCTGCTTTTATGGTTTTCCCCCGTGCCTTTAAAACCACGCTGTTCGCCTTAGATTTACATTTTATGTAAACTTTTACTCTTCCCAAAAATAAACCAGTGCCCAGCAGCGGTCGTTTACAATATGCTTTTATTGTTCGGCTCGCCTTCCTGCGATTCACAAACTGTTATTGCGAGTCAAATGAAACCAGAAATCCAATATCCCCAAAAGACTTCAGCAGGATTTATTTGCTGATTAGAACATCTCTTGTTCTCTCCCTGTCCTGTTTCATTAATGTAGGAGGAATTCATTTAAGTTCATTATGGGCGATGGGATCGGCGAAATTAATTAATCCGCCATTCAAAGACACGGAAAGCGCGATGAACATGCAGGCGATATTCCATTAATGTTCTTTTAAACAGGTTTATTAATTTGAGGCTGCAAGCACCAGACATGCATGAGAACTCCTTAGAGCTAAAAGATGTTGAAGCTGTTTTTAATGGCACCAACAGACAGTTGGGTGGGTGAGGCGCCATGAGAGAGGCAGCTGCCCGATAATATAAGATAGCAGGCTCATCCATCTTTTGAAAACTTTGGATACAGCCGCGCTTTGTTTATACGCAGAGCTCAGCTCAGCCGCTGCTTTTGCAGCAAAGTGCTGATTTATTAAAACCTTCACCTTGCAGCAGTCACAAATTCTCGCCCCAACATTATAAGAGGGATGGTCAAGCGACAAGCGAGGTAACACCTTCACAGGGCGATAGATTACACTGGGGGGCAGAACAAATGCACTGACGTGCATCTTGTCAGAAGAAGTCGGTAGCTCTCTGAGTGCCCACGCCTGTTATGATAGACCACCACATCATCCACTTCACTAGTATTAAGATTAAATTGAGCATGTGTCTTTAAATTGCTATTGCATAATTTCTTTCACTGTTTCGTTGTTTATTTTGCTTCAGCATCTAACTTTGCACATTGCAAGATGACTGTGCATGGTATTCTGGGTGATGACGCAGTTCTTTCACACTCAGTCAAATCAATATGTAAACATTCATCTTGGCCAGTGTCTTTACAGGTCACATACCCTGAAATAATTCATCACTGAGTGGTCAGTTTAGACACAGCGCTTTCCTAGTTTATATTCCAGTGAGCAGTTTGATTTGACACACTAATTTCATGTAAAATATTTGAGAAGTCACATGTTCAGAGAGTCACATGTTGGCACTCTTTTTCTTTTCTGTCAGTATATTGATTTTCAGTGCATGGAAGCACAGTGGCGGAGCAAGGCTTACACAGACCTTCCTACACTGTGGATATTACATTTTAACTTGTTTTTTTCTCCCCTCATGCTCCTCTGTCAAGTGTTACTTTGCCTTAGGAGGGGAAGGGGAAGAATGGTGATGTCATTGAAGACAGCAGCGATTAGCCATCCGGGGCCCGCCGCTGGTAAGGCTATAACAAGCCTTAGATGGATAGAAGACAAGGTGTAAGGTTACAGGACAGGAAGATAGCATTTCATTGCAGTCTGCTGTCAGACACACATACCATGGCACAGCGGCTTATCGGTTTTCAGGGGGGAAGCCTTATTTTCCACATGAGAAATAAAACCACATCGAGGCATGCAGAACAGGGAAGTTATCCAGGAGGTGCTTGAGGAACAGTGCAGGATAGATCGGCCCTGTCGTGTGTGTTTCTTTGATTTTCCCCCTTCTCTCGTTTGCACTGTTTACAGGTGCTGAACATGGTATATCACACCTCCGTGTAGGCAACATTTTGTTGTTTTTAACCAAGTAAAAGATATAGTGATGCTCTTAAGCATAGAGTGTAGTTTGTATACTCTGTCCCCATACTAGTGCTCAGATTTCATGTAAAATACAAGCAACCTCCACTTCTACAGCGCAATGTGTCAGGAATTGGAAAATGAATCTAATTTTCACATAGATGCAATGTTATAGGTGGGGGGTTTCATTCATGAGTATGGGATGAATATCAAAATTTTCATGAAGAGTCTATATAGATAGGGGACTAAATCAAATGTTAGATATGCATTAATAATGTATAAATATTTGTACATTTAAATAGCATACTTACACTTTAAATATAGTTGGTCTGAGTATGATGCAAGGACATGACACGGAGAACAGTGAGACATAGAGTTTTTGGACAGGTGTTAATTTAGCTACAGGGCAAGAGAGGAAGTCCGTCCACTCAAATATACAGCTCTGACTCACAATTTCACTGAACAACAAAAACAGTGTAGTTAAATGATAAAAGCAACACAATTCATTTGAACAAACCCCCAACAGGGCAGCAATTTTTTTCACTCCCCATTTCACTCCCCAGGCTAAAAATTTTGACATGATTGCAGATTATTATAACATGGATTCTGCCAAAACAAGTACTGCTTGCATTTGAAAAAGTGTGTGATGTGAAAATTTTAAATTTTCTACATTTATTTAAATTTTCTGGAGGTTTGTGTTTGCTTATGTTCTGTTTTTCTTATGTGGAATAATAAACAAATGTATACAATGCCAAATTCCGATTTCAGATCCCTTGTGATCACTGAAGTTCCACACGAAAACTCTGAAGGAGAATTTGCAGACAATCCCTATGCAATTAACAAAAACTAGACAGACGGGACACGATTATAAAAAAATTGTACTTTTGACTTCCTTTCTGCGTTAGCTGTTTTATGGCATCCCTCCTCCACCCCATCTACCCCTTTGTTTTCCCTATTTCTGATGTCCACACACAGAGGGTCAACAACCGCAGCCCACACCCAGGTCCAACCCCTTCACTGGATTACAAGCCAAATAATGTTCCACTATAGCCACATCTACCGCGACCTTCATACTTTGATTGTATGGAAATTTGTGTCTTCTGAATAAACAATTTTCTGTTGTTTTATTTTTTTTCTTTTTGTGGGGGGTGGGGGGGTGTTTTTTATCAGAAGCCCTGAATGCGGGGAACAAAGAGTAAGTATTGATGCACTTATCACTATGTAGCGAGCTGAAAATCAAAAATCTTTCTCTGCCAGAGTCTAATAGGCCTAGTCAGGCCTACCACAGCTGTTCCGAACTGATTATTTTCCCTCTGGTTGAGATTGGTTTCCCACTGAGCTCAAGGCAGGTAGTTACTGACAATTTTGTTTTATGGAGAAAAAAAGATAACCATCCCCTCTCTCCAGGACAACTCACTGTCTGATACTACAGTTATTTCCCTATCACTTGTGCTGCACCTCATCATAGCTCCGTGACCAGTTAAGGAGGCAAATGTACTGTCACCATTAAGTTATATAAAATATGATCATGATATTATTTATTGATAGGCAGGCTGGGCAGACTTGCAGTCTACAGGAATGTGGCTGTTAGATTTTGTACAGTCACCATATTTTATAATTGATTTAAGACACTGATCTTCCCTCATACTCTGCACAGAGCATAATGAATCCACTTGTCACATCCACACTCTCTGTAGACATCATCTTACTGTCTTATTTTGTTGAACCGTGGAGCAAAAGTTTCATCCCCAAATGTCTCCTTTGAAAGGAAAGCCTTATACAAGGCTTTTTCCCTATTTGTTCTGTAACAGGTAGTGTCAGTGTTTTCATTTGCTTTTCATTTTCCATCAGTAATAGATCACTGTTGCTATCTAATTACTATTTGATTTGATTCTGTTCATTTTATGTTAAAATTCCTTTCGCATCCGTGCAGAACTATTCAATTTTTCAGTGGAAAATAACCCTCAATAAATGACTGTTATTGAAACTGTATTGGAGAGAGGTCGATCAATAATACTGTCATGATTTCAGATACTTTTATGCATGATTGTTTCTTCTTTTAATCAATACAAATGATTGAATAAAGGAATAACTATTTTAATCTGTAACATTTATTTGAAGTTAATAATTTGCTGACTGTTACAGGCAACCAATGTCCATCATTTTCCTGATGTGCCTCCCTGAAAGCTTTATGATTCAGAGCAGACCTTTGTCTTTTTTTATTTGGAAAAGCCAGATGTGTGTGCAAAGAAACAGTTGGAGAAGACTTTTAGATTCAAACAGCTTGCTCAGCCAGTGGCCCAGTCGTGAACAAAAAGCTTGCGCTAACCACCATTTGCCAAGAATACACACATGGAGGAAGACATGTAAGAATTGCCCATGTGACAGGCACAAACGGGCAGGTTAATAGCTGTTTGTTTGTGTGTGAAGGAAAGGGGGGGGGTGAGGGGGGGGGAGGTGGGGGTGACAGGTGCCAGCAGTGAGATCTGGCTAATGCTGGGTGCTGTCAGGAGATGGCTGAGATGAGATGTCAGCCCCTGGGGGGGGGGGGGGGTGGTTCTTCTACTTGACTGCCTTGTCACAGTGATATAAAAAGCTTTCCAGAGAGCCCGCCCCCGCACCTTTCTCCCAGGAAGTGTGTCCCGTCTATGGGGGCCAGGAGCAGTCTGTGTTCCATCAGCTCAGAGGGTCCTGGCTGCCCTGTCAGCTCTGGTAAGCAGAGAGAGAGATTCCAGGTGTCTGTCAGCCCAGAGCAATGACTCTCCAGACTGTCTGTTCATCCTCTTTAGACAGCCCCTGCCCCGACCCACTTTAATTACCGCTCTTATCCATTATATTTCTGGATAGTGCCTAACATAACCTGGCAGGTTTTTCAATTGAGTAGTGCGCTACACGGCTGAAAGACACCAAACCCAAACTCGGCCCAGCACCACAGCATGTGGACGCCCTAAAGGGAGTCAGGAATAGAATGCTGTCCCATGACAATCAGGCCACTGTAACTCCCAAGGGCTCATTGTAAGATGTACACAATGCTTTTTTTTTTTTAAAGGCATTTGCTTTGCAACGTAAGCAGTTCATATCCCCAGACTGTCTGTATCACTTTTATACAGGTGTTCCCCCACTTTTACCATGCAATGCGTTCCTGGGCTTCCTGTCATAAAACAGATGGTGCGAATTGAATCCTATTTTCCCATAGCTGCAAAATTAGAAGAGGGGTTTGTATTCCTGAACACAGGCTGCAAATCTAATTTTTCATGAAAAAGGTTAGGAAAATATTGGATTAAATCAACAATTCATAAGATATAAATAGTGTACAAATATGTGTATTTTAAACTGAAGTGTATTTGCACATATTGTATATCAAGTACAGTATAAATACTCAAGATTTTGATAAAAACTGCATGACAATTTGAAAATGACAGGACACTGAACGATAACAAGAAAAAAACACAGTCTTCAAACTAGTGTGTATTTACAGCGCAACTGAGCAAGCATGCACACATATAAAAGAAAAAATCTCCAGCTTCCCTCCACAGGCTCACTGAATGAAAATAACAGATTAAGAGAGACAATGCAAGCCGAATTCCTTTCATCTGTCATTTTACCAGGTTTATTTCATATATAAGATTAAGTTAAAAGAGAGAATTAGAGAATTATCTTATAAGACAGCAATGTCAAGATGAAGTTCAGTCTAATCTGAATGACTGCAAAACTTATTCAGACTTCCATTAAAAGATGTGTCATGCTTGTATGTGTTATGTATGGCATTTGCATTGTACATGTTGACATATATTTCATTGACATGAGATCAATACTCTGGATGGCAAAAGCATAGACAGAGCTAGTATATTCTTTTCTAAACAGTACCAGGATTATATACCTGCAAGTGAACTCATAAATGTGTGTGTGTGTATGCGTGCGTGCGTGTGTGCGTGTGTGTGCATGCAGATGTAATAGATGAGCAGACCACTCCAGCAAATAAACAAATGAAAACAACTTTTCCAGGGAAGATTTTTTTTTTCTTTATCATTATTGTAACGACTTGAGAGTCAAAAAGAGACCATACTGCATGAGTTCAAAGCTGCAAAGCCAGCTCAAGGTATTGCATGACTAATTTTATGTGCTAAGATTCAATTTCTGCAAAATACTGTTTTATCAATAATCTGCAGTGGAGACATCTTCAGATTGATTGTGGCAATTTGCAGGCTGAAAGTTTTCAAAGCCCGAAACAAAAAGGGCAGCCGTTTCGCAGCCGTTTGTGTAATACCAGTCAAAAACAATATGCAGCTGCAAACGCACCTCACCCAGCACGGTATACGAGGACAAGCGGCCTTGAAAGCGTTGACTCAGCTCTTTAGAACAATGTTTTCTGGGGAGGCAGCCAGGTTATGAATGTAAGTCACTTCCACTTCGTCAAGCTGCACCACTGAGGTATTGACAAGGTGAAAGGCTTGGACCCACTTTTGACGAAATGAAAGAAAATTGTTGATCGTCCTTTCAGAAAATATGACTTTTATGCATTCAGCCCAGCAGCCTGGTTATTAATCTTTTATCCAAGGAAGGCTCACACAGCTTGTACCACAGAAAGTTGTCTGGTCACCTCCATTCTTTTTCTGTTTGTTTCTTTTAACATTTTGAAGTATCTTTTCCTTTCCTATGGGTTCTGGAAAACGCTGAAAGGGGCACTGTGCCAATTCAGAAAAGAAGGGGAGAACACTGATACATAAAAAACATAGGAGCATCTGTGAATAAATGTTTCAAAGGAGCAAAGGAAGTGATGGACAAAAAGAATGCAGCCAAACCAAGAAGTTTAGGATAGCTCTTATCCCATAAATCCGATGCAGGTAAGAATGGCTGGGGTCATGAGGGGACTCATTTCCAATACAGTTACAGTGTCAATCTGAAAAATGCTTCATGGACAGCGGCTACAGCAATGAAAACACAGTGAGTGAAAATGTGATTTTAATAATTCGATCAGTTGTATTTCTGGGGAAAGAAAATACCTTGTGTGTTTAATGAGCAGAGCTCCAAAATGTTCCAACTTTTTTTACTACTGCTTTCAAGGTGTAATTTCAGGGGTCCAAATGCTGCATCGTGAAAAATCTACAGTTAACCCCAGTTTTATGATTGACACAGAATGGATGGCAACATTTAATCAGAGCGCAGGGTGTGATGGAGGAACATTGTCAGCTGTGCAGGAGTCGCAGAGAGGGCTGTAAATCTCTGCAGTGCACCGCGGCTCTGTCTGGCAGGCCAGCTGGAGGGAAGTGGAGTCAGTGGGCAATCAATGCAGCACAGATGCAGAATGAATCCGGTGTCAGTGTGGAATCAATTCAGAGTGGATGTGAACGGAGCGCTGGGTGAGACAGAGAGGGAAACGTGCAGGAATCTACTATGCTCAATTTGTGTCGCCTGCTCAGATTTAGGAGATTGTGTTGTGTCTGCAGTTCAGCATCATCATGGCAGACATTCTTGTTATAGTTCTTGTTATAGACTCCCTCCTGATATAAATGGTTCAAATATTCAAATGCCATTAATTTACAGATTATTTGATGCTTTTTTCACAGGTGCCAAACCAAGAACAAGCTGTGAGCTTGCCAGAAATTGAAATGTGTTTTTCTTATGAAATGTAGTTTAGAACAGATAAGACCATGATGTAGCTTCAACTGCAAAACAAGTACTCATGGGGAATTCTAACAGTGCTAAAAAGTTAATTACTCATAAGACAATCTCAGCAACACTATGACAGTAGTACTTCACTTATGTGTTTCAAAGACTGCATTAATGAAGGGCATGGTGGCACTTTTTATGGTCTTTTTATCTTGTTTATGGCAGGTGAGATGGCTGGCTGCATTTATGAGTTCAGTGTCATAAATGGACAGTTCTGAAGTCCTGGAGAGTGGATGGTTGGCCCACATTCTGAGGAGATTAACTGAGATTAAAAATGCTTAGTCTCTGGCAGTTCTTTGTTGGGCTCCTAGCCACAAAGGATGGGGGGAGGGGGTGGCACAAAAGGTCACCTTGAGTGAAAGTGTATTGCTGTCTGGACTTTTGTCATCTGTGAGTACTTTTCTCTACGTAACAAGCAATCATTGATAAGACCAGACACTCAGTCCTTTCTGTTACCTGCCACTAATGGAGCACTTTATTCCCACAAAAAATGACTGTGAAAATTATTACCTTGTACCTCTGTACCTCTTGTTGAAAAATTGAGCTCCTGAAACAAACTGCAGGAGATGTTATCTGCCATCAACTGATCTCCAAAATTTTTTGTCATGGAGAAACATAACCAAGTTGCTTGTCTGGCTGTTTTGGACAAACTCTGTTCAGTCCATTTTGAAAATGTGAGGAAAAATATCAAACCATCTTGAAAAAAACAAATAAATAAAGCTTTTGATGCTTTAGAAGTTGTACAGTAACAGCAAAGTTTCTGTACACTTCTAAGTGATTTCTTGAAAGAGAGGGAAAAAATCAATAGTATTCCTCTTGTGTTTCCTCCGAGCTGATGAAGGTAGCGGGAGAACAAATACGCAGATAGATCAAGTTTGAAATCAGTCGAATCAAATCCGATCCAATCCATCCGAGGTGATTGAAACTGGAGCACAAATCCTGCTCGAAAGTTCATCTTAAATGTCAGGAAAAACCCAAAAGTGCACTGAGGTTAGATAAGGCATATTTTGCAGTTGTAGCCATTCTGCAAATTCTTTGCACAGTTCTGGTATTGTTATTTTTCAGTGCTTTGGAGGATGATTCCAGTTGCCAAGGCAATGCCATGAAATGAATCATTTCCCTTAACTGAAGTTACTAAGTTATCTCTGAGCCATTTACTACAATGTCATGTTGAGATATGTGACTCTAGAGTGCACAGCCAGTGCCCTCAACAAGAAGTCCTATGAGTGATGTGGGATAAGTAAATAATATTGTTTAAACAAATAATACAGGTAATTGACATCAAGCCAATATTTTAATAGAATACACCTTCTGGTAAAATATTGTGCATTCATGTTAAAAATGCAATATTGCTCCCACTTACAGCTGTCATTTTGACTTTAAATATTTGGTGTAATGGCACCAAGCATCAACCAGGAACCCAGGCTCCCTATTAAAATCTATGAGAAAGATGGATTTCAATTGAAGTCAATGAGATGATTTGTTTGGTTCTGACAGGACGATAACAACATTATGGCAAGAAAATAGCCCCTTCTTCTCTATTTGTACAGAGCTCATCCTGCTGGGGCCTCAGGACCCTATGATGACCAGTGGATTGTAGTTCAGACACCTTATAGACAACCAATCATTTTTTATAAATACTAGCCCCATCACTTAACCCCTAGTGCCTTGTATGTGTATGGTGAATTGAGGCAACCACTGGCAGCTGGTTTGTGATAGGACAGCAGTATGGCGTAGTGATACAGAGTAGGGCCCATTATCAAAGGCTGCAGGTTCAATTTCCTGCTAGGGCACTGCTGTTGTACCCTTGGGGTGGGTACTAACCCCAAAATTACCTCAGTAAATATCCAGGTGTACACATGGATAATGTGTAAAATTGTAACCTATGTAAGTCACTCTGGATAAGAGCATCTGCTACGTGACAATTTTTGAGAGTTGGTCTTGAATAATTTTTTTAAGTTTTATTCATGTTATATTGGAAGATCAACAAATTAGTATGTATTGTCTAGGGTTTGATTTTTCCTTATTTTTTGTACTGTTGCATTTATCAAGATAACTTAACTGCTGGTTTTGTTACTTATTGCCTTATAGCTATTTTGGTTAGCAGACTAATGACAGTTACATGACTGAAAAAGGATTGTGGGTTGGATTTTATGTGAACTGTTTGAATCCACTGGTTACAGAGAGAAAATCGTATTAAATCAGGGAGCAGCCCAAAATCTGTTATTCATTTAATTCAAAGCCCGGGTGTAGAAATTGGTCTTTTCATTCTTGTTGGGGTAAAAAGGTGGAGTAGTTTACTGGTGGAATGGCTGCTAAGCAAATGTACTGTTGGCCCACTCAGCTGAAAAGGTCAAGAACAGGATTTCAGCATGCAGTAGCATTGCCAAAGGTGATTATCTCTAAGCAGCAAAACACCACTGAAGGCGAGGAAGAATAGTGCTGTTTTGAAACATTTGATCAGTGCATCCTACTTGTCACTCTCTTAGAGAGTACGATGAGGGCATAGATCTTAACAATAAAGACAACTACAAGGAGTTATTCAAAGTAATTGCCCAGTATGATGAAGTTGTGGCAGGGCATTTTTGAATTTTGTAAATTGTTGGTTTACGGTATGTCCAAACAACTCAGAATGATCTAATTGGCTCTACTTTGCTACGGTGAAAGAGAGGCCAAAGTTATTGCAGTTCCTTTTTGTCCTTTTGACAGATAGATGAAATTACTGGCATGGCCTGTCATGCCCAGCTCTCCATTATCCTACATTTTTGTAGACAGGAATCGTTAAAGGAATCATTCAAGAATGTTTTTTCATGTTTCAGATGGTCATGATGCTTATTCATTTTCATGCCTTTTTTGTGGTATTTGTTTTCACAGGCAGCGGACAGTTGGCAGCGAGAGGGAAGCATTCAGTTCAGGAGAGAGACAATACACAGGAGCATGAGACAGACAGTTTTTCCATATCAAGAGCACAACATGGGGGACTCCAGAAAGCTACATTGTCCTCAGATGGTAAAAACTTTGAATTCTTATCAAATTATCTGATTGCAGCAGTTAAGGAATATGAGATATGTTGTGTTCAATTGAAGTGTTCTACTGTCCTCCTCCGTCCTTGTTTTAATGCCTCTATTGCATTGACAGTAAGGATTTCATTAAGTATGGGATGATGTTTATGGATTTTTTTTAATTGAGGCAATTTGCCTGTATTACGTCATTTGTCATGGCAGTAAAGTCAGATGGATCATATAAACACTGGCATTTTCCCTGCAACTCAATAAACTCAATGTTTCTGTCCAATGTGTGTTTTTACCTCTGTGTTTATGTCTTGTAGCCACTGTGTCTTTCTACTTCCACAACTTTCTCACTGCATCTTGAGATAAACGGCGGCTGCTGCTGAATGGTTAAATGCTATTGGTTGTGGCAAGTCCATCTTTTCAGTTTTGCTCATAAAACTCGACAGTAACCTGATTCTGGTGTAAATTTCTAAAAGTGAAAGAAAGTAGCTATGCTGATATCCATAGTTATTATCCTGAATATAAATAAGAATAGCAATGAGGTGTGCTAAAATGTGAAATATGATATTGTATATAAATGATTTCAAATTCCTGTAGAAATACAGTTACCTAGGTGAGGCTATAAACTGTTCATTCTGTCCTTGTTATGTAAATTGATAAGTAGGTATGCCAATAAGGCATGTCACAGAAAATTGCTTTGTTTAGTGTAGTTGTATTGTATGTTGGGGCCCAGTCTCACAAATTGACGAAAACCTCCTGTTGCATTTGGATTTTATAAAAACATGGCCAGTGAGTTTTGTTCTGTGGCTGGTAACAAGGTCTAGCTCTACCCCCCCCCCCCCCCCCCCCCCCCCCCCAGCCACAGCTGTGACCTATGGTCTGTGCTGCCGACCCTCAATGATGCTGCTACCAGATGGGTCCCCCCCCCCCCCACCATAATGCACTCCGAAACCTGTGTCAGAGAGCAGCCCCCGTTGCCAGGAGTCCGCCGCCAGCTCCGCTTAAACAGGCACAGCACGAGAGAAATGAAGGGCTGTGGCCGCCCGTGGACGTAATTGCGTGGATACACGCCATTACCTGTTCTTCCCAGGTCAGCTCTCATTATTAACCTAATGGTCTTGAACAAACGAGCTGAACAACATGCCTGGGCCATGACTGAGCACACTATAGCCTGATTACGCCACACATCACTGTGGCAGTTACCTGCAGGCAATTGGGGCCTGAAGTGCAGGGTTTCCTGAACTGTACAGATTTACGATTGACCAAGGAACTAATATACTTTTTGTGACCTGGTAGTCATAATTGTATGCCTTTTTTCCCTAAAATCATTAAGAACAACATGGTCACGTCACCCACTTGTAAATATGACCATGGTCACCTCAAAAATATTGTTCCCTTTCAGTTCTGACACTGATGTTAAATGTATTTTCCGTAAATGTTGAATGTTTTATAATATCAGGGCTTGTATCCCAAAGCATTCCTGGTTCAATTCCCAGGTGGGCCACTACTATTGTACCCCTAGGCAAGCTTCCAAGGGTCAGTTAATTAAATTATTTTAATTAAATGCAAGGTTCAATGAATATTGTGTCTTAGCAATGTAAGTACTGGAATCAAAGCACATTGTAAAACATATCCAAGTATTATTTAAGTAAGAAATGAAAACGCCTCCAATAAAAACATAATAATACTGCGATTTTGATCATCATAGACAAATTATTCAAATATGTGACATTTACCACCTTATTTATTTATCCATGCTGTCAAGGTGCACCTGGTAGTTACATTGGCTGTGATGCTCTGATGACTCATCTGGATTTCACTATGGATTGGCTACAAACAGAGTTATATCTCTGGTCCTTTTTTCCTGAGAAACTCACAAGTCTTGTACATGCAATTCATCATCATCATCATCATCATCCTCTTACAGTTTTATTACTTATACATTCAGTAACTCATTTAGACAGGTTTTCAGGGCTACCGAGGCGCAGTACATGTGGTATGTAATCACATGTAAGTGTAGTTTCCCATTTGAGTCATTTGAAATGTATAACAAACGCCCAAGGTGAAACCGATTCCTTACACTTTCATCCCTTGCACAGTAATCACCAGCAGTTCCCACCTTTGGGCCCAACACACTAATCACCCTTTTTTCACTATGAAGCTGGAAGCAGGTAATACTTCTACCTAGTTCTGGTGGTTTGCTGTGAGTGGAAATGAGGCTTAGAGTCTGGTGCTGACTCCGACCAATGTAATTATTCTGACTCAGTTGTTTGTTGTCAGTAATTAGTTATCCTAAGGTGTCTGAGCTCACACAGATCATCAAGGTAAAAAAAAAAGATCATGGAAACCACCTGAATCAGTCTGGCTCCAGTTCTACAGTGGTAACTGGAGTGGCCTGTGCAGGATAACTGGTCCACCTTCTGATGCCGCAGCTGTTGCACTGGGAAACGTATCTCAATGTTCAGACACTGCAGTGCTAGAGATGTGATGCGCCCTTCAGGTTTTTTTTTTTTTTCCACCACCTGTGTTTCTGCACGTGGCCCTTGCTCCCAATGATCTCACAATAAATGCAACTGCTTAAAAGCAGACCTGCTGCATTTGCGGCAGCTCTAAATGGCCCAACCGGGCCTCGCTCTTTTTTTTAAAAGGTGTCCAATTTAATTTGCTGCCACCGTTGTTAGATTTGGGTGCATCCCAGCGTATAGGAACACATTAACCCACCTGGCATCTCCCAGACAGAGGAATGTGTTTTATTTGTATTAAACAATGCAATTTCTTTTGATGCATCAGCCCAGGATGTCTCGGTGCTTTTAAATCCTTTTAATAGCTTTGCGGTGCTTCCTGTTGAGGAGGGAGATGCATCCAGGATGACTTGAACTTGTCAGTGTGGAGTACCACTTTGTTAGTTCAATGCTGTGAACAATTATAACCATTAGTCTAATAGCACTGTGCTCATCTGGTATGAAAGATACTTGTGCTGTATAGTGTCCTCACATTCACATGTCTCAGATGTATCAGTGTTTGTGTTGTACCCTGACACTCTGAATGTAAATTGGTCCAACACTAATGCAGACACTCAGACACTACAGAACTGGCAGCCGTGATGGTCTGATGTCTGTATTCTCTCTCACAGACTGAAAACAGCAGGACAGCAAGCTTAATCAACTCAGTTGTCAAATTGCTCCTCAATGCAAGCCGCAAACCTTCCAGATCCAGCTACACTCACCCCCTTTACTTACAGGATAAAAACTCCATTTCACTCGCTCTCTCTTTCTCTCTCTCTCTCGCTCTCCCTCACTTCCCATCCATAACTGGCTGATTAAAACACCCACTGTCCAGCAACCTGATTGCAGCACAGGGGAATGCAGACGCTGGGGGAGAGCAAACCCTCACAGCTGCATAGCTGAAGGGACCGTTTCCCATCTCCCGGGCAAAGGCTCATTAGGCCGCAGGAGCATCTGGGTACCCATCCGGAGGGCATACTCCCCCCTCATCCTCTCCCTCTTCTGCAATTCCAGCCCTTCTGAGCTCACTCTCTGCACATACACAAACAATGGACTCGACCCTGGCTGCTAGCGCCAAAGTCTCTGTCGTGTCTTCTCCTCATAAGTGCTCAGACTACTGGAGGAATGAATGTGGAATGGTTTACATGTGCACAGCTGGTGACATGACACATCCAGATGCCCTGATACTTCAAACTGGGATGACAGAAATCCCATTGCACAGCTCTTTGGGTCCATTTCAGGCTTTATTGGGCACACAGAAACCCCTGACGATGTGCGAAAAAAAGCAGCGGTTGTATACGGTAGTTCTTTGATACCACACACATCTTATTCGCCACCAAAATAAGTGCAAAGGAATAATCTCACACCTGCCACAGGCTGGTGCACAGGAGGCTGCAGCTGGCAAACGCGAGATGGATCGCAAGTGCCGCTGCAGGCATGCCAGGCACAGAGGCGCACTTTTCTGCCTTCTGGCCACCTGGGATAACTGCTTGTGGAAGGGTCTTCATTTATTTTGTTATTAGCCTTCCCCCAAACATCTCTATTCAAGGCGGGGGTGGTGGTGGTGGGGTGTGGGGGAGCTGCAGGTTGGGGTGGGGGGGGGGGGGGGGGATGATGGGGGGGTGGAGTGAGATGTTCTTCACGCGGAAGCAGCAGCACATGAAATATGCAGCTGTCCCAGTTTTTCGGAGCCCACAATTAATATAATGTTCCCCGACAATCCTGTTAGCTCCTTCTAATCCGGCTCAGAGTGGCAGACTTCCCAGATCAGCCTCAGCGACAGGCCGAGGATTACCGCACCACAGAAGATATAGCTGCGCCCCGACTACCCTGCCTCACCCACCTCCGGGCCTCTGTCCCCATCCAGCCTGGAGACGGAGGGAATTGACCCCACAAACTTCTGGTGTGGTGGCGTATACTCTGACCCTCTGGTCCCTGACAGTCTCCGTGGGCTAATTACTCCATGTGATGGAGACCCTATGTGCGTATCCCATGATAAGTGACTGGAATTAGTTCATTGAAGTCAATGTATCACATGTACTGATAAGTCAGTTGAAAGCCACTGCTAGGGGTTCAGTCAAATTTTGCAATTAAACTCCTGTCACACTCATGTTTCATTGGCATATTTAGATTTTTTGCCCGGTGACCTGAACAGCAAGGAAATCTTGGATGAAATTAGCAACACAGTGCTGCCCTTTGTCTACATTCCTATGTGTATGTAGCCCATTTGGCACTCAGTACACACCCTGGGTTTTACCTGGCACGGCACCCACTGTGATGTGCCCTCACGCTAAACGTAGGTGAAATATAACGTATGTGACGTGTTGCAGATAAGCTGTGTTGCCCTGCTTTGCATTAGCACCATAGGGGTGAGAGGGCTGTGGGCTGTGTGGATATGCACTGCTGTGTCCAATGGTGTCTTTATCAGCTGCCCACAGCTGAACTGTGCATGCTGAGACTCGGCTGTTGTGCCCTGAATGGGCGAAGAGTTCTGTGCTTTAGTTCGGCACAAGAAAGAGAGGCACCCAGACGCAAGGACTCACAGGCTAACAGAAGCAGGGCTCTGTGGCACACAATCCCCGATAACCCTGTCTGGAGGTCTGCAGTCACAAATGGTGAAAAAAAAATAAATCTTCCAGTGCCTTTTTTTTTTATTTTATTTTATTATTTATTATTAGATTCACATCTGTTGGGGAGATGTATACGCGCTGGAACTTTTTCCGTCTGGCTGCTGTTCCTGTCTTCATCTGTTTTGCTTTGTTGGCGGTTCCTGCTTTTATGCCTTACACAGCCATTCCCCAGGGGCTGCTTCAACTGTTCCAGACCATCCATCTAACTGTCCACGGCTGATGCAGACACCAACAAAAAAGGTACATATTTATATTACAAAAGCAAAGGAGTTGCGGGAGGAAAAATAATGGACAATACTACCGGAAAAAAAGCCCATTGTAACCTAACAGGTTATTGTGTACCTGTGAAGTGAATATTCACCACACGTATGCCGGGGAATGCAGCGCGTACAATTAAAGCTAACTGTACAAATTGGCCATTTAGGCAGTGCCGACCTTACGCCCGATGACCATATTAACTGCATGCACTTTGCCTGATACCCTACTCGATTCAAAAGTGCTTGGGGAGCTTTTAGTGAGCTCTTAGCCGCACTAGGGCTCACCTGAGAGTCGTTGCAAATGTGTGTGTAGGTGGTTCGGGTTGAAGTCACAGCAAAGGGCGTTCGTCGCTGCGAGCACCTCGCTTGACAGCCGACTGATGGATTTGTCACTTAATTTATTTTTTAGTAATGTCTGTACCCTTTGGGGTGTGGGGGGGGCGGGGGGGGCGGGGGTGGTGGTGTTCGGCCACCAACCCAGGGACACCTCTTTGTGCCATCACACGCATAATAGAAAAGCACAGGATAAAGGAGCAGAGTCTGTCTTATCCGGGGAATTAGGTTTTTTATTTTATTATTTTTTTTTAAGGGCTGGGGCACACAAGCAGACCAGACTCATTGCATGTATCCCTCTTCTCCTTACCTCTGACTTCAGACTCCCTTCTCTGTATCCCATCTGCCCCCTTATTTCTCCCTCCTTGCTCTCCCTCTTCGGCAGTTTCTCCGCTTGCACTTTAAATGCAGGCAGAGGCAGCCCTGGGAATAAAAATGCAGATTTCTGTCTCTTTCCCTCCTTTTTTCACTCGCTCATGCTCGCTTATATGCAGTGCAGTGCTTGTAAGATGACAGCAGTGCTTAATTTTAACATAAAGGTATTTGCCAGAGTATTCAAGAAATGAGTTATAGATTTTTCCTTGCGTGAAGTGGTAAAGTGCTAATAAGGCAACTGGTTTCTGAGTTTATTAAGGGGGGCTGGTAAATGCCGGGTCTGAAACATGAGGGCCATCTTCTCATGCGGTGCTTCAATTTAGAGGAAAAAAAGGTGAAATTGCTTTGATTTAGTCTGGAGGGGGAGACGGGAAACTGACATAATTTAGATGGATTAACCAGAAGTTGCCGGGCTTGATATTGTGGTGTTTTATCCATCTCTGTCACTTCTCATATAATTGATGAACTTATCAAAGTCACCAAAGGTGATGTAACATAATGAAAAAAACTGAGCTGAGGGACGTTTAGTACCGCGTGAGGATAGTGTTCACTTAAAGAAACGCAGTGTTCTTTTTCTCCTGCCCAAGATGATTCATTCACTGTGGTGGGGGGGATTGTGCAAGGTTTAAAGTACATTTTCCCCACCAATTCTGCACGCCTCTGGGAATTCAATAGCTGTTTGACAGTATGTGACAGAGTGTATGGGCATTCTGATGCAGATCTAAGCCTCTGCCACAATTTGGCACCCTTCAGAATGCGTGACAAAATGCGTTTCGTGAAAAGGTCCGCTGGCACGGGGGGACTTAATCATGTAGAATGCTAACCCCCCTAGTGGGTTGCAATCAATATCACTGGAACTGGAAGTCCTCTCGTGTTATTACAAGTCTAGATTCCTCTAAAGTTTATTTTTTTTCGGAGCACACATAAAGGTTGTGAGTGTAGGTATTTCTGTAGGCTTATTAGCATTGGCTGCTATCAGGTCTGCATGGACTTTCTCTGGTGTTGCTTTCTGTCTCGCTGGGCCTGTACTCCTTGGGGGACGGGATTCGAGGCAGCTGAATTGCTGGCATTCTGAGCGATCGCTGGTTTCCCCTGGGATGCAACGGCAAAGGCTCATTTTCAGCTTTAGAGAGCACCTTGCCTCCTTCGGCATCAGTCCATGCCCACCTACTCCTCTCCCCTTCCCTCAGTGCATCTCTCTGGTGTCTGTCCTTTTCATATTTTCTGCCTCTATATTCCTTTTGTTTCTCCCTGCTTGAGCGCGGCTGGTGAGAATGAATCAGCTTAGTGGTTTGCAGTTTGTGATTGACACAGCTTTGGCCTTTGACTTTAATCTAAACCTGCCTCTAGTGGTCATTGTTGCTCTAAAACACCATTTCTGAGCCATCGCCTGTGGATTTCATGAGTGCAATAATTTCCAGTGGTTTCCAGGCTTACTTTTCTTGATAAAACACAGTACCTCTCACCCCCATGTTTTTTATTTTTACTTTTCTTGATAATTAGCCTATAGAATTCAGCGCCTTGGGGAGAAGTGTTTTTTCTTGTTTTTCCGGGGGGGGGGGGGGGCGGGGGGGGGGGGGGGGGGGGCTTCCCCTAGTTTCAAAAAACCCTGCAGGCAAATTAAGCAACCAAAAAGAACAAATAAAAAAACATCCCAATAAATTCAAGGCACAAAAGAGTGACACTCAACAGAGATATAACCTTGAAAAAATCCCATGGCTGTGATGGCAACGGTAGTCATGGTAGCACGCTGGAATTGAGGGAGGTCTTCTGAATTTCCATGGCAGGGTTTCTGTCTTCGCTGAACTTAAATAAGAAAACTCCCAAAAAAATCTGTGGAGCGCAGTTGAGGATCAGCCCAGGAGAGCCCTCAGCTTCTGTTGGAAGTAGGTCACTATAACCCAGATAACATTCCCCTCAAGACATGCATCTTAATTAAACCACACTGCGCTTAGCAACAACTGGATGAGCTTGGTCTCCAGACGCCAATAAAGGCGGATGAACGCCAGCGCTTTGGAGAGCGAGGCAAAGTTGCGGCACTTAACCCCACCCCTTCGCCGTTCCCGCCTCCCCCACCTGAGGGGTCACGTGCCTCTCGCCTTGCGTCCATTCGAACACTCATTCCTTAGAGAGCACAATTAAAGGGGATGGATGGCTTTGTTAGCCATGTTAATGTGGCCAATTAAACACTCCAAGTTAAAAAGGCAGCCGTGGCGCTCTTCAGGCCAAGCGCTCGAGCAAGTTGCCCACAGAGAGAGAGAGAGATGGGAGAGAGATCGAGCACAGGAACAGAGTAGACCTGTGAGTCCACTCCACTGCAGGCAGAGGCCCTCTGTCTCTCTGCTCTACAGACCTACTATGGATGATACGGCATGGATGGTATGGATGATTATTGCACTTGTCTTGTATGATGGTGAATCTGCTGGTTAACTGCTATTTTGTTCAACCTTCATGGCGGCGCAAGAGAGGGTGGAAGTCTTTTTGTTGACTCATTAGCTTTCACAGGTTAACTATCATCTATTTTCACACACAAGACGGCAGAACTGCAAATAAGAGCCAGCAATTAAATGACTTCCAGATACTCCCCTGAGTGTCCCAGGCGGAGCTGACTGGAGACAATGTAAATGACCATCCCCAAAGCTGTCTGGAAATTGAATCTTGACCTGCCAGTTATCGGGAACTGTACAGCTGCTTCGCAAACATTCATTTCCCAGTCAAAATACATTCATTTTGAAGAAATTTGTTCAGCCACATGATGTGAATGTAGTCACAATAAATTTAGGTCCTCATCTCCAGACTAATAAAGTATATTGCTTTGAACATAAGGATGCTAAATTGACTATCATAAACTATAAAACAGCTTCTGATTCATTTCTGATTGATTATCAGATAACTAACAGACAGCAGCAAAACCTGAAACCAATTACCTTGTGTTCATCAAGGTGTGACCATGCCGTTGAACACCCTCTCTTCCCTTATACTGTTGTGGTGGATAAATTAGCACCAGTTCACCCATGCAGCCGAACTGCAAAGATTGTGTTTTAAAACTCCATTAAGGAGCAGCATATTGCTAATTTTCTCCAATTTGAATACTCTCACTCTCTCTGTTTCCTTTGACAATGAGCACGGCGAAAATAGCTGACTTCTCCTAACCAGCATGCAAAGTCATTAACATTGCTCTGTCGAGCCAGTATGAGATATTTCATGCAGCTTGCCACAGTTCCTTCCCATTAGTATTCAGACAGACGTAAAGAACAAATGAATACGTATTCTCTTCAACGGAAGCCCTTTGTTTACACATGTAAAATTTGAGATAGATTAAAGGTGTAATAGAGTGTGAGTGTCTCCATGCCTGAGCTGGGATTCCTTGCTATGCCGCTTAAAGATCTAAACAGAAACTATAATATGAATCCCTCATGATCAAACCCTTACACAGTGGGAGCCTACCCTCCTTCAATCAAGCCCCCCTGACATCTTTGCTCCAGTGTGCGCATTCATCATTTATCTGGATGTGGCTGAAGGATATGTGTCATCTGCCTGACTGCTCCATTCTGCACCCACCGGTGCATCCGCAGAAGCATCACTGCGGTTCGTTGTGAGAAATCCGTTGCCTATTGTCATGCCAAAATCCAGGCCAATCCTTGTTTAGTGCAAGTGGGTGGAACGCTAATCAATCACGTCTGCTCGTCAGCAGGAGTTGACATGCCTTGAGTTCAGCTTCACATGGCCAAACGCAACCAGTCTGAAGGGTCTGGATCCTTAAACATACAGCGACAGCATGGGTTAAAGTCCCAGTTTTACTTTTCTCTTGCTCTCCTGGGACATTACAGCACAGCTTGTTAAGATTTCTAATAAGCACGAACAGACTCCGTTTGGCCATTAAACACACTTTGCTCAGTGCAAGGATGCCTGGAGTCAATCATGCCCATCAAAGTTGAAAGATTAATTTAATTTAAAAGAAATGTTTAAAAAGAGATACAAAGAAACACTGTATTCAGTTTTTCAAAAAAAAAAATCATTTTACAGCTAGAGAACCCAAAAGCTTTGCCAGTGTCATCCTAAAATTAGAAGGCCTGCAGAAGATCTCAGTGCTCCTGTTGTCCTATGACAGGGGACCAGTACAGGGGACCAGTTTTAGCCAGATGTTGGATATATTTAGGTCTACAGCTGTTGATGCCATTAATATGTCTCTAGACGATGCCCATTAATTATAGCGATTGTTTGGGCCATGCTGTATTAGCAGGTGCTCATCCTCTTTGTGTTCATCAAGGTTGAAGCAAAATGAAAGTGTTGATGCAAGGGCAGAAACTTTAAAATTATCTGTTTTATACAGCAGGTGTCATAATAATGGGTCTTTCAGATATGTACTGGAGTATAATGACATATGAAAACTGCAAGGTAGCGATTAACTGGTAATATACATGTCAGATTTAATCTTGAGATAGAAGGATAATCTGTGTGATTGACAAACTATACATCCTTTGTGATTTGTGAAACTCCACACAAAAATCCTACAAGCAGAACAAGTGTTTTAGAAGTATTGTGATGATTGGGTGTGATTCAGAGGGTATGTAGCCAATCAGGCATCAGCATTGATTAATGTTTAGTCTTTTTGTATGTCTGCATTGTCCCAGATATTGCCAAGCTAGCCATGCACTGTATGCTCTTATGAACTTGGTGTAAATTATTACTGTGGAATACAGTATAAACCTTCAGTTGGAGTTCAAGCAGCCAGTGAAAGCTCAAGCAGCCAGTGAAATAATGATAAATTATGAATACATGTATATGCCATTATAAATGAAATATTCCCATAAAGTAGTCACCCAGAACAAAATTCAGAGGTGAATGAAAATAAGTCCCTTAGCGGTTCTGACATCACAAACAAAACAAGTTTTTTGACAGTATTTAAGATTCTACTTCCAGTTGGCATTTGCTTTGGCTAAAATAATTTCCTTTGTAATTACAGAACCACACACAGCCTGAACATCTGAAAATAGTCTGAAACCAATGATGTAATCACAACAGTGCACACGCTTCCTGCAGTGTCACAGTGCTTAGCAGCTAAACTACTGCAGGGAAATCTGGACTCTGTGGAGATGCGCCTAATTTGGAGGGGCTGATGGCTTCTGTTGGATAGGGTTCTGTTTGGATCTTCTCCTGTTTCTCATCGCCTAAGGAAAATAGGCTCTCTCTCGGTCTCTCTCCCTCTCTCTCTCTGTCTCTCTCTCTCCCTCTCTCGTTTGATTTCTCTCCTGTTGATATGGCTGTCTTGTGAGCCCCATCAATTTGACAGTCTTACCTGAGTGAGCAGAACATTTTGGTATGTGTATGTCAGTGTTCCCGCCCCCTAGCCGTTGTGTTTTGGGTTTTTTTCCCATGTGCTTTTGTTTTTCCCCTTGTATTTCAGCCCTGCCCTGCTCTCCGCCCTGTCTCCGCCTGATTACCTGCACACCTGCATCTCATCCCCTCATCAGACTGTCCCTATATATACCCTGTTTCTTGTGTAGTTGTTGCTAGTTCGTAGCAGTAGTTTCCAACTGTTTCGTCCCCGCCGTTTTTCGTCTTTTGCTGTTTTCCGATTTCGACCTGCCTGTTTTTTGATCTGTTTTTGCCTGCCGCTCTGTTTTGTTCGCCCAATTGTGCCTGCCCGTTGTCCGACCCTGCCTATTCCGACTTTCCCGTACCTGGATTTTCCCTTGGACTGCCTCTCTGGTTTTGACCCTGCCTGTGAACTGGTTTTTCGATCTGCCTTGTGATTTCGTTAAATCTGCCCGGAAACCAACGCACTTTTGGGTCTGCGATTGAGTCCTAGCCTGAGCTCCCTGACAGTGTAACTGTGTGTTGAATCATGTGATAATACAATAACCCTTTTCCAATTTCACAGACTAATGACAGGTATTAAATACTTGAATTTAATAATTACATTTATCTAACTGAATATAGCATTTTGCTTTCATAGTCTGACAGATTACTAAATTCAAAAGAATAAAAATGCAATTCCATTGGGGCTCACTTTCATTTGACAGCAATATTATTATTATTAATTAATTATTATTTATTATTAATTATTATTTGGACAGCATATAATTAGTACTCGGTACAGTGGAAATTTCCCAGAAAGAAACTCAGATTCAGTCTCCCTGCAATTTTATTCTACAAGTGCTACCTCTTTTCTTTTGTTTTACACTTTTGTTGGCTTCATTCACTGACAAACTCATGATATTGTATAAGTACAAGCCTGGTACATGCTTAAATTTGCTCTCAATGTTCAGGACATAGCACACCTGTACACATAGCATAAAAATTTTAATGGCTGAATTTGGGCCTGAATAAAAACATGAGAGAGACTTGAGGTGTGTGGTGGTCAATGTGTGAACTTCTCTAGGCCTTGTGATGTACTGGATGTATATTGCAAACAGCAAAATTTCTGGTGAGATCATGTACTCTGCTTGAATAAAGTGAAACATATTTCTTCTGGTGTGGAGAATGAAAACATTCTCCCTGACCTTGTCCTCTGCTTCTATACTTCACTTCAACCTCTTTGCAATTGGTGGAGTCACCCCACCTGTTTCCTTGTTATTATTCCTATACTATAAACAGTAACCTTGTTGCTTTTCTGAAGGCCCTGTATTATGTTGGTCCACTATTTGGCATGGTCCAGATCATGTTATGAGTTATACACTCACAGCAGTGCTGGACTGAAAATAAAGTTAAACAGAGGAAGATCATGTTTGCCTAAATGCCAGAGTATATATATACATAGGTTTGTATGTTGGACCAATGGATTTGCAATATAATCACATTGCTATACCCATTGTCAATCATAACCAATTTAACTGAAAAAATTAAAGACTGGTCTGGCAAGCATAAAAAGGTAAAAGTCACAAAACTTTTACATTCATAAAATTGCTGAAATGTAGATATATAGTGATCTTCATCCAAGAATAACAAAGATCAGACTATTCCATATTGTGATTAGCACCATCTATGAGTGTGGGGACACTCATTTAGTAATGAAGGTATTGGAAAATATTAAATATTTAGCAGTTGTTCAGCTTTTGGATTGCTTACCATAACAAAGGCATCCAATCTTTATGTTGATCACTCAAATGAAAGTTTATTTATAGGCAAACAGAAGTAAAATAATTAGCTCTGGTGGTTGTCAAATATTTAAAAATGATGCTGGAGTGTTTATTTCATTGTTAATGGCATTTCAGTTAACCAAGCATCCACGATACAATCAAAACTAATTTCTGCAGTCCCTAGAAAGACCAAGATTTTGTCAAAAGGCAAATTAAGTTAGAATTGTGTATTATGTGTTGAAGATCTGGCTGATGAAAGCAGACATTCCTTTTTTAAGAGATAATAATGTGTTAAAAACTGAATAGTATATATTTTGATATATGTCTTAAGATGTACCATAGGCCATACTGATAATGTGTATTTTAAGCCATTAAAATCACAAAAGACTTTCAAAAAATTCTGAACATGTAATTTATTAGAGAAAAAAATTGACTGCAGATATTTTTGGAACACTTAGCGTTCAAACCCATATTCAAATTGAAATAGTTTAACCATTAAGGCAGCCCATTTTCTGCGATTAGTTCAAATCACATGTGCCTTCAACTTGCAGCTAGTAATGCTCACACCCAACATGACAACTCTCAGAGAAATCATCTTCCACTCAACAACAAGTGCTGGATGCAACTCAGCAAATATGCATTTCTGATATTTCACAATTGCCTATAATGGTTTCAATACACCATCCATTCCTCATTTGTTTGAGAAACAGGCAAAAATATCATTACATGCAAATGGAGATGAGGTGTGGTATTGTTTACGTATATTAGCATGACCAAAGGAAATTATAAAGAATTACAATTAATTGCAATTTAAATTAGAACATAATGGTCATTGATGCTAAAATTCACAGTGAGTACATCAGTCTGGACAAAAGATTTCCTAGAATAGTCATTGAGTAACCTGTCCCCACCCCCATGCTATTGAAGTGCTAAATGACTCTTTGTGCGTGTGTGTGCATGTGTGTGTGTGTGTGTGTGTGTGTGTGTGTGTGTGTGACAGAGAGAGAGAGAGTAAGATTTTGTGTTGTTTTGGTGCACAGAGGCTGGATAGAAGGACTCTCTGAAGCATAGGCGTCATTTACGCTGGAGACGCTGGGGACATGTCCCCATCACTTTTTGTCATGGCCCATTTCGTCCCCACCACTTTTTGAAAGCCTTTAGTTAGTTGAAGTTAATCTGTCCCCAGTACTTTTCAAAACAAACTGACACCCTTGCTCTGAAGCCCTGGTTTATGCTGCTATCACAATAAGTTATGCCAAAACCAAAAACTGAAAACCACCGAGAGCTGGCAGTCTCTTCTGGATTGGAGACATTAATGTGATGTGCTCCTCCCTCCAGCTGAGTTCTCAATTGCTTCTCAACCCTTCAATGAACTATATCCATCTGACAACTACCCTAGCAAACAGGATCTAATTAAGAAATTGAGCACTCATTAAGGCTTCTCTTCAGTAATTGAAAACTTGGTAGGAACTGAAATCGGCAAGAGGCAGGGGTCCATCTTCATCTTTGAGTTCCCTGCTGTTAACTTTAGACAGTACAGGAAACAGGCTCTTTGTGTTGTTAGATGTGAAGGTCCCAGCCTCCCACACAAACAGCAGAATTTAGAAACCTGAGAGATTCCAAGACCCCTTTATTAATTTTGTCTCGATGGAAAACAACAAGTAATTATTGGTTAAAACTTCTATGCAGAGTTTTACTAACTTACATTGTGTATTCAGTGATATGCACAATAAGCACAGGAGGATTCGAATGCCTTTTCATTTATTTTAAATTATGTCCATCAGGGCTGATCATTTCATGCAAATTATCATCATTAGGTCGCAAGAATGGTTTAAGTGTATTGTCATCTTATGAGGATGAATATTTTGAAAATATAAATACTTTAGAAGATGAAACTGCATTATAACCATGGCCATTATTTGTGGGAATAGCTGGTTTGATTGAAAGGAGCTCTTTCAAGGGGAGACATAGCAAAGTGGAAGGGGTGGCCAGTATGCCAGTCAGTAATTAGACAACAAAGGCAACCAGCAGAAGGTTGACTCAGCCAAAGGTGGTGAATTTGACCTGGTCGGGGGTAAAGGGACCTGTGAAACTAAATACAATTTATCAAACCAAAAAGGCAAACCCAAGACCGTTGGCATAGCAATGAGCCATGCAATGGTTGCATTTCCAGCCCTCTTCCAAAAGTCAATGGAGCCCTCATACAGGTAAATTTACCCTTTCGTGGGTACAGTGGCATCGGTGTGATTAGCCCTTTAGCATGTCCGGTCAAACCCGTGTGATAATAATGCTAATAACACGCACGCTACATAGCATAAAATAAGTCACATATGAAAGGTTTAAAGGTCTTGATTATTAGCAATCAGTATCTAAGTTATCAGTGAAGAGCTACCGCTGCTGGCATGCTTGTGAGCAGTGTTGGCACTGTCCATGGTCCTGCAGCACCCCTGTGAGTAGGCCGCCACATTCCATGGTCCTGAAGTGCAATGGGTGTGCCCTAGATACAGACATCTCTCCTCAGTGTTCCCAAGGCACCCCCTCCTGGTGTCATGAAAGGGTGAATGGATGAAGTAATGTGTTACTGAACAGGGTCATGTGTACACTGAATGCAAACATTGAAAATGAGATCATTTTGGGAGCAAAATGTAATTTCAACATTGTAATCAGCTTCTTTATGACACAGACAAGTAAAATAATATGGGGAGAGTTTATTGGCTTGGAAAGCATTCTATCGTTTTGATCATTTTTTCATAATTTCCTCTACTCACACCTTTAGAATACACTGATAAGACCTCATGTCATCATTTCTTAGATGTGTTGCCAGTGGATCCACACAAAATGTTTCATCAGACAGCTTTTTTGTCATTTCAGCTTAAAAGTTGAGCAAAGGAAATTAAACACACCGTGGGTGCAAAGGGGTGTTTGCAGGGAAGACAGTTCTATTACTGAATTGAAGTTTCTTTATATGGGTTCGTCTGTAGTTTCTGTTTAGGATTTTTTTTATCATTTTCTACCAAATGGCATGCTGTAAATATGAATTCCTAAACACACAAAATTATGTTAATCCAAAATATGTTTCAGTAATGTTTTCACTGATGTTCCATTTTAATGTTCTATTTCCTTTCCCTTAACTTGCCTACAAAATTAATAAAACATCTTAAATTACATTTAAATCAGAGATTTATGAATCTAGTTTAGGTTCGTCCGTGAAAAGTACTGTTTACACTAATAGAAAAAAATGAAGGGCACACTTATACCAGATGTTTGGATGTATTCCTATGTCATAAGAAGTTGTTGTTTCTGTGACTGTTGCTAAAAGAAAACCACTTCATACAACAAACATTACCATACAAAAGCCCTTTACCAGTGTATAAATATAGCCACTTGGACATTTTGTTTTTGCTATCAGCCTCAAGGCCCTACCCTTGAGGTAATCTGCATTGTGCTGTGATTACTTGGACACACACACACACACATACCTGACACAGACAAAGTCAAAGCATGTACATACAAATTTGGATAAAAATTTTGTCTTTATCTTAAATGTTTTTCTGTTGTTAAAATGGAATTCATGCTTAGGAAAGACATCCCTTTTATTACTTGGAAATTCAATCATATATACTGTAGAATGCAAAGAAATACCACTTCAGCTTAGGAGTTGCAGTTGCTTCTGATGTATTTATCATTATTGTTTGCCGTAAACATTTTAAACTATTTTTAGACCTATGTAAAAACCTATGATTAATGTGCATACAGGTTTTTGTTGAGATTTTTAGACGTTAATGTCTGTGTGCCAGGTTGCAATAAATCTTATTGGATTCTTGCACCTTTTGAATCTTAACCTTGTTGTAATTGCATTCACTTGACAGCACCTCATCAAATAACATCAAATCAGAGATGATGTATTCTAAATACAGGAGTTCAGCATGGTTTCATTCACTATTCAGGCAGGCTATCTCGGTGAGTCTAGTCCCCATCATATCAGTATTCCTTTATTTAAATTATATTGTCATGTACTGTATGCGTGCCTGCGTGCGTGTGTGCACGCGTGCGTGTGCGTGTTGAAAAACAGTCAAATGCTTTTGGGGACGTTCCTCCTGGGGAGAGATGTGACAGTTGCTCTGCGCTGCGGCAAACAGAAGGCGAGAGTGGGTGACGGTACCCCACGGTTATTAATCATTGAGAGGCTGCTCGTCCTCAAGGCCTGCTTACCGTGCGTGGCGGAGAGAAGGAGGCTGGGGCGCATCGTACCCCTGCAGCGTTGGACAGAGCCAGCACTTTTTAAATGTAGTTAAAAATCCCCTCTACAGAGTCGAGGGAACATACAGGCAGTGTACAAAAAAAAAAAAAAAACAAGCCGCCCTTCTGTCTTTTACGGTGGCGGCAAGCTGACTTGCGCCATGCCCAGCGGGAGGCGCACTGTTTAATGATGCTTAGCGCGAGACAGCCGTATACCATAATCACTTGATCTGTGACCATTGCTGTGTCCCGCTCGCAACCTCTCTCTAATGATTAAGCTTCACCCCTGTAAGGTGTCGCGGAAGGGGGAAAAGGCCTCGCACTCACCGCCCGCCCCAGGAACTCACCTTGGCTGAGTTGAAATCCACTCACGTTCCCCTGCCTCTGTCTTCTGGCAAAGTGCCGTTTCCGAAACCTCTAGATATTCAGTCTCTCGCTGTGTGGAAACAGCAGTTTAAAAAAAAAAAAAAGAGGCGCCTGTTGAGCAAACCAGCGCTGCCTCTGCGCTTTTGGGAGGCATTGTTAATTCTGCGCTCTTTTTGTGTTTTTGACTAATGAAGACTAATGAATGCCTAATACGTCAGCAGCATGGAGCGATTGCGATAAAAAGCCTGCCGTGTTGTGATCAGACGCTCCCAGCAGGCTCCACAAGGAAACCCGCCAGGCCGCGTAAGCCCTGAGCGAGCTCAGTTGACGTTTCACAGCTTGTCAACACCATTTTGACCTGCTTATTTCCTAGGTGATTCCTAAAAAAAAACATTCACTGTGCATTGTTCACATTGCTGGGTTTTGTGACATTTCGGCAGTCCTCAGCAGTCTTGCTTTGGAGCTATGACCATTTCCAGCACAGGTCCAACAATTAGATTATGTAGTGTGATGGCAATATGATTCAGATAGCATTTTTCAAATAATCTACGCATGAGTTAAAAAAAGGCCATATTGCTATAGCCATAGCCCAGGTACATCTTGGACATTCTGTACTGTGCCCTCAACCTAGTTTGTGGTTTAGTAATGGTTTGTAATAGCCCCCACATAAAGCCATCATTTGAGTCAAGGTCTCAGAGTGTATTTGTGTGGGTGTTGTGCATTTGTATATGAATATGCCCCTCTTTGCATCACCCTCCCATTGGCTGGTGATTCAGAGACAGTAGCCACAGAAACGGATTAGTGCAACTGGAAAGAGACCTCATTTGTTATTTGCAGGAAGTGTGGGTGGGGGTTATTTTAGATATCTAGCTATCAACAGTTGTTTCATTTTGTACGTTACAATGCAGACTGTCCCTTTAGTCAATCAAAGCAGTCTTGAAATACTGAGAGCCAGAATTACATATGAACCACCCCGGAGCCAGTGGAAAACCACTCATATGTTACCTCATAATTGCCACAGTAGAGTGCCACAGGAAAAACCCAGAGTATTCTGAGATTCTGAGAAATCTAGTCTAACACTGCCGAGGATGAGTCATTTTTATTGTGCACTTTCAAGTGCTCCTTTGACCTCAGGATGTTATTAGCTGCCTGAGTTCTTCACTTGTACGGCTTGTTGAAGCCCTGCCAGGCCTCCTCCAAACAGCTTATTTAAGCATGCTATTGGACAAATGCAGGTATCTCAGGGGTCTGTTTACAATCCTAAAATGTCTGGCCAATAAATCATGATGGTCATGAGGAAATGATTGATTTGATTTGTAGCGTAACGAGGACATGGCCTCTGGGAAAAGAGACTGAAGGCGTGATTCAATTCTCCTGCTTAGAGTTTACCGCTAGTGGCTCATTGCTCTTTGCTGCTGCCATGTTGTTTTATAAGGAATGCAGAATGTTCCTGAAAATCAAGCAAAGGAAATCAGTGAAGTGATGCTACGACTGAAGAGGAAAGACACCTGCCCAACTGCCACAAGCTCATGGAGCAGAACCATATCAAAATGTACCAAAAAGAGAGACTGGTGAGAGAGTCAGGAAAGAATTCACGTTTTACTCCCAGACTTAAAGCTGGACTCACTTTCAGGATGGTTTGAGAGTTGGAATTTTGTTGTTGGTTTTACGGTTAGGGAACACATACTAATTGTGCATTTGTTGTTAAGTAGTTTAGGCTTAAGAGTTGTTAAGTATTTAGGCTGGGTCAGTTGATATGAATTCCTTCTCACTGCCCATCTGTTAGCCCAAGACCTTATTTAAGCCCCCATAGTTGGTGCCAGCAATAAATAGCTATGTTACAATGCATTCACCATAACAGGTTTGAAGTACTCCCATAGGTATTCATATACAATGTCACGCAATTCACTCTCAAACACGCACACATCATTACTGACTGAGTTTGGCAGTGTCTCTTTCAAAAACCAATTGTCTTGGGCCTCTTTGGAAGTGGAAGTGCCCCATTAATTTTCCTTTGGAAACGACAACCTTTCTGTTGGCAGAGCAAGTTAATTATCGATAATTAGCCATGTAGTTCAAGCCACTCTACTGACTGCTTGGAAGAGTTTTTGATAGTGAGGGGAGGAGCTGTTGTTAGTGCATGAATCCAGTCTGTGCTGACATGTAGCTCTGTCTACTGAAGTATTGTTTTAAGTTTTTTTTTTTTTTTTATTATTAAATTGGACCCAGTCTGATGAGGTCCTCATGGGATATGTAGTTCTTCCGGGCAATAGGAGTGTAATGTACACACAAGTAAATTACACTGTCCAGAGTGCATTACAAGATCTGTGTGCATAAGAGTGTGCATAATTGTGCATCAGCAAAAAAGTGGAACCTTATCCAGTTTTTCATGTAAAATTATAAGCTCATTTTATGCATCTTACTGGCTAGATTAGATTTAAATAAAATTTATGTGACTACGTACGTGACTACTTAAAAAAAAAAAATCAACATGAATGACTATTCTCCAGCAAAAAAGTACACATAATTCTCAAATTTAAAATAAATTCTACTTTGGTCCTTAAAATAATTCTCCTCAAAGAGAAAAGCATTTTGTCTCAGTGTTCACAAATACAGTATACTGTTTGTATTTTGAAAGCGAGGGTTCCAGTGGTCAATTTGCTTGCATTTGAAACCACTTTCCTGCCAAAACCATCTGCCGTGTTCTGAGCTGATCTCTGCTGGGAAAGAAGACAATTCCATTAACTCCACAATGCTGCTTGTTCTGCTGTAGGGCATAATGCAAATTTCTGACACACATACGGCAGAATTCCTGGAATATGTCAGACATTTACATTTAGATTCAATTACAGAACCCAGCCCAGTAAAAGATGATATTATAATTGTCATGCTAAATTTGTCTCTTCCGAGGCAGGTGCCTTCAATTTTTAAATCCACCTCAAGTAGGAAAAAAAAACAACATTGGGGAAGAAGGCTTCAGAAACAGGTAAAAGTGAAGGCTTTGTGGGAATGCAGTTGCTAACTATAAATACCTCAGAGAACAGCAAGTCTGGGCTGTGCATCCTTTGTTATTTCTCCCCAGGTCTGTCTGCTGAGAGGAGGGAAACCCAGAAGTGCTTTTTTTTTTTTTACAGGCAATTTTATTAACCGTCAAGATTCAGCCGGACATCCTGTTGTTTAATGACATGTGGGAGAAAGTCCATCAGAGCAGGCCTTTTAGTAGTGGGGACTGCAGAAGCCAAATTGGGTGAGTAATAACAGTGTAGGGGGTGGAAATAAATGAGGGCTTTGTGTGAGGCATGCAGTAAGTGATGCCATTTACTTTTCAAAGTCAAACAATGGAAGGAAAATTGAAAGTTGTACTTTCAGGGGTTTATTTTTATCGGGAATGGTTGATTTTGTGGTTGTGAGTGCATGCATTTGTGTGTGTGTATTCCAGACAGCCCTGACAAGCTGTTTTGAAGGCTGAGCTGATCGCCTTCACCTGCATATAAGCAACATTCAGCGCCTGTGACAAACAAATAGAGGTATTCTGTTCTTGAGCCTGTCTTTGAGGGCGAGTTTGCTTGTCCCAAATTGATTTTGTGGCTTTTGTCTGCTAATGCGAATGCATGAAGGCCTTCTCCTGTGGGAGTGTTATTGGAGTACAAGTGATGATGAACAGTTTATCCCATGGCATTATCAATCAATCAATCAATACACTGTTATTTGTTACAGCACATTTTTACAGTCAAGGTTGTCACAAAGCCTACTGTACATAGCGCATTTTCCAGAGGGAATAAAAAGAAAACAGAAAACCCAGGCTAATTGGCAAAAAAACAGGGAAATGATTCCCTGACCCCAGGAAAAGGTGGTCAAGAGACATTTACATTTATTCATTTGGCAGACGCTTTTATCCAAAGCGACTTACATAGGTTATAGTTCTTTACAATGTTATCCATTTATACAGCTGGATATTTACTGAGGCAACTGTGGGTTAAGTACGTTGCCCAAGGGTACAGCAGCAGTGTCCCAGCAGGGATCGAACCGGCAACGAGTCCTGCTCCTTAACCACTATGCTACACTGCCGCCCTGAGACTCCTGAATAATAATAATAATAGAAGAAGGTAACATTTGTGTATCACAAGGCATCAGTTCATCTCAACACTTCATCAGAATAGTTCCATTCTATAGGTAATGAGGTGGACGGGGATAGAAATATTGGCCTCAGGCGGGTTATGAGTTAGGAACCCTTCTTTTTTGAGTGGATAGTGCAGCAATGGTCCTGGCATCCTACTCAGTATGGCCGGTCAACATGCACTATATGGACAAAAGTATTTGGCCACACCTGCTAATTATTGAATTCAGGTGTTTCAATCAGACCCGTTGCCACAGGTGTATAAAATCAAGCACCTAGCCATGCAGTCTCCATTTGCAAACATTTGTGATACAAAATGGGTCTTTTGTGAAGAGCTCAGTGACTTCAAGCGTGGTACTGTGATAGGATGACACCTTTGCAATAAGACGGTCCGTGAAATTTCATCCCTGCTGGATATTCCACGGTCAACTGTAAGTGATATTATTAGAAAGTGGAAGCGTTTAGGAACAACAGCAACTCAGCCACGAAGCGGAAGACCACGTAAAATCACAGAGCAGGGTCAACAACTGCTAAGGCACATGGTGCGTAAAAGTCACCAACGCTCTGCTGATTCCATAGCTGAAGAGTTCCGAACTTCCACTGGCATTAATGTAAGCACAAAAACTGTGCGGCAGGAGCTTCATGGAATGGGTTTCCATGGCCGAGCAGCTGCATGCAAGCCTCACATCACCAAGTCCAATGCCAAGCGTCAGATGGAGTGGTGTAAAGCACACCGACACTGCACTGTGGAGCAGTGGAAACGTGTTCTGTGGAGTGACGAATCATGCTTCTCTGTTTGGCAGTCAGATGGGCAAGTCTGGGTTTGGCGGATGCCGGGAGAACGTTACCTGCCTGACTGCATTGTGCCAACTGTGAAGTTTGGTGGAGGAGGGATAATGGTATGGGGCTGTTTTTCAGGGTTACCTAGGCCCCTTATCTCCCGTGAAGGGCAATCTTAATGCTTCAGCATACCAAGACATTTTGGACAATGCTATGCTTCCAACTTTGTGGCAACAGTTTGAGGAAGGCCCTTTTCTATTCCAACATGACTGTGCACAAAGCAAGGACATGGTTTGATGAGTTGGGTGTGGAAGAACTTGACTACCGCACAGAGCCCAGACCTCAACCCCATCGAGCACCTTTGGGATGAACTGGAACGGAGATTGTGAGCCAGGCCTTCTCGTCCAAAATCAGGGCCTGACCTCATAAATGCTCTACAGAATGAATGGGCACAAATTCCCACAGAAACACTCCAAAATCTTGGGGAAAGCCTTCCAAGAACAGTGGAAGCTGTTATAGCTGCAAAAGGGGGACCAACTCCATATTAAAGTATATGTATTTGAATAAAATGTCATTACAGTCCCTGTTGGTGTAATGGTCAAGCGTCCGAATACTTTTGTCCATATAGTGTAGCTATTAGTGGTGCTGTAGAGGTGCTTGTTGCTCAGATGGGTGGAGGAGAGAAAAAGGGGGAGGGAGAGAGAGGGAGAGAATGTAGTGGTTAGAATGGGAAAACCAGTGAATTTGGGTGAGGAAAGTTATGTTCAGCAGACATAAACTACAGCAGTGTGCAAAGGAGTGGCAAGCAGAAAGGTAAGGACCCATGGCCATGAAGCTGATTTGAGAGTGTCCCACCCCTTTGAGAGCAGGAACCAGATCGGTACATTCTAGCTCAAAATGTGGTGATAGCAAAGACAAGTTCACAACACCAAGTTTTCTATAGCTACAGGCCACCCTCCTCCACAGTACCCAGATGACTAGAAGACTTACTTTAAAGGTAAGATTTCATTAGGGATTCACATTTAAGGGAGGAGCTTCCTTTGCCAATAGTGTCCACCAGCAGATAGAGGGGGGGTGAGCTGTGGTGCGGCGTTCTTTCTGATCCTTAAGCCCAGTTCATGCTGGCAGACTGACCCCTCCCCCAACCCTCGGTATGAAGACCTGTTGCAAACCATTGCAAAACTGCCAATGTGACTTCTAGTGGTTCGGTATGTAGGACAGAGTCAGCAATGGAAGAGACCCTGGGCATCATGGGCCATGTTTTCTTTCCCTGGGTATGACGTGACAAGGTCATTTCATCTCCTGTGTGAGGGTGCGGCAAAACGGAGGCAAACATTTCATTATTCGGGCCCTGCAGGAACGATTGAATTAAAAAATAAAAAGATGAAATGACTCGCCGAAGATTTTTTTTTTTTTTTTTGCAGTACCACGCTGAGGTGAATTTCCATTAGTGGCTGAGGAGGCGGATTAGGACAGGAAAAGAGCCCAGGGTGATACGGCAATGAAGCTGTCTCCTCAACTCTGACAGCCTGACAGCAAATCTCTCTCCAACAGCCGTTGTTCTTTACCACTCATTTTTGCAATGTCACGCAAAGGGGTCGCCGTTCTGTTCAAAGAGCCAGCCCCAAAACTGATAGCAAGCTCCTGTTTCTAAGGGACACAATGTCGCAACATGGATTGGAACTTTCTTTTTCCACCAGCAGTCTGGTAGCTGTACTCATTTAAACTCTTAAACAGCAAATAAATGATATCATCTCTTTTTCCTTTGAAGCAGTCCTGTGAGCATTAAACTGAATGGCATTTAAAGCACCATTTTTTTCCTTTTGAGTTGCTTGGCTGTTGCACTGTTTTGCACAACTGCATATTGCTGTGTAATATTGTAAGGGGTCCTCTGCTTATGTGCCGTTATTATTTCAGATGACTTCCATTAATTCGTCAGCTGAATGAATGGATGATAAAAATGCTTTTGCTGCTGATAATGACGGTAAGAGATGCTGGCACAGCGGAAAAAAAAGCCTCCCAATCAAAGCCATGCAATGGAGAATGAAAGCCAAGTGGTATCTCACATTCACCACGTAATTGCATTTAGTAGCTTGTGATGAGACAAAATAAAGCTGTTTGCCTGAAGGAGAATGTGGGAAAGCCATTGTAAGAAACATAGAGTAACGCTTTTGCCTGATCAGTTGGCATAACACTGATGGCTTCTCGCTGCAACCAAATTACCCTGTGTCTGTCTGTTTTTGTGTGTGTGTGTGTTTGTGTGTGTGTGAGAAAGAGAGTGAGAGAGAGAGTGTGCATGTGTGAATGCATAATTTGTGACTATTTCTGTGTGTGGGAGAATACATATATGTGCGTGTGTGTTTTTGTGTGTGTGTGCACATACATTTTGCACATGCATGTACATGTGTGTGCGTATGCATATGCACATGTATGTGTGTGTGTTTTGGTAGTGTTAATGAATGGGTTGCAGGATCTTGGTGTCAGACAGACCTGTGCTCAGTGATGGGGCTGTCAGCTGAATAGGTAGGGGGGATGGGATGATGTATGGCCATTGCAGTAATCACCCACTCAGTGACATCAATTACACTCACTAGTGACAAGCAATACTTCAGTCACCCCTAATGGTTTTTTAAATGAGTGAAGTTGAGATAAACTCCACCATTCTGCCGTAACAAAATTCTAGCAAGGAGCAAAAAGGATGATTGATTGACTATTGAATTCCTCATGACCCAACAGCACTTGTTTAGTGGCTTTGTTTTAATAAATCCCCTGAAGTTTAAGAAAATTTCCTCCCTCTGTGCTGGAAGCATTAATTCATTTTCTGTGGCTCCACAAATCACCACCAGGCGCTTTAGCATGACTGCCGTCAAGTGGTTTGAGTAAGACCACATAAAGGATGGAAATGTATTGTAGGATGTCTGTGGTCACCCAGCCTACCTTTGTCCTTCGTCTAAGGCTGCTGTGTCTGAAACATTTCTCACTAACAAGGAAATGGCAGCAGGAGTCCAGCATTCATCTGAGTCCAGCCTCCTTGTCATGTTCCCCTTGCAGTTCAAAAGCCCTGGGATCAGTCTGGCTGGAAGGCAGGTTCAGAGGGCCCGCGAAACAGCTAAAAAGATAAACAGATCTGCATAGTTAGGACAGCGGCCCAGCTGGGCAATGAGCGGGAATGAAGAAATGAAAATGCATTGAAATGCAAATGCAAATGGGAGCAATGCCTTCGCCATAGTCAGGGAAACAAGAGGGACCAAGAAGTGTGCCGTTGCAGAGCCTGTCCTAATCTGCAGTCTTGACTGATGCACGGTATGACTGCAGGGGACTTTGCGGCTTTGTGTGCTGATTACTGACTGTCAAAAAGTGTGTGTGTGTGTGTGTGTGTGTGCGCGCAACAGATCAAGACACGTGTGTACATCCTGCCTTTATGACAGTAGCAGGATTATATATATATATATATTTTAAAAATAATCAAAAATGCACAACCCGTATACAGCACATTGTCCTCTGAGCCTTGTCACAAAATTCCGTGCCAACAATTTCTCAGTGTCCGGGAAAGGAAAAGGACATGATCTGAGAGAACAGGCCCTGCAGTGATCACGTGTGAATCCACGCCAACCTTGACGCTTTGTTCTGACCACCTACCGGAGAGGAGGAGGGGAGCAGGGAACCCTGGGATGTGGGGACATCACTCTTCTGTCACTGGGCACATGAGTTGCAAAGTGCCAGCTTTTCCCCCCCATAATGCAAAGGGATGGGGATTTTGCCGACAATGATTTATTGCAACACGATGTACCCTTAGAGCGCAGCATGTGTGAGAGGCTGTGGCAAGGTCTACAGTTGACCTGAACCTCTACTCCCCCTTTCTGCCAATCTTTGTTGCATTCTCTTCAGGTTCTGGTCCTTACTTCAAAGAAAAGGCGTAGGCTTGCATAGTGCCGAATGGCTTTGAATTCAGTGGTCCAGCATGCGGCAAGCATTAAATAAGTGAAATGATGAAACTCCACAGGGCATGGGTGGATTTTAAAAGGACTTCAAAGCTGTCTTCTGATTTTCATCCCACCTCCTCTCTAAATTAACAGTCAATTAAGGATTCCCTTAATTGGGCATCATTAACCCTCTCTTCATTTGTCTTAAGCTCCCAGTGACTTCAGAAAGACCTTTGAAAACACTCTGGGTGGTTAAACCCCTGAGCAATTTCTCTCAGGAAGTTTGGCCTGGGTCAAAGATATATGAAAGTGTATTTTTAATGTTTCCTCCTCAAATTCACTCTGAAATTTATTTATTCATGTATTTATTTTCCCCCAATTTAAATCAAAATCCCATTTAATTGAAAAACTAATTAATCAAAGTCAAGAATTGCTTGTTAGGTAGAATGTCTCTCACTCTGTCTCACTCACACACATACACTCACTTGTCCTCAAACAAAGCAAGGCAACCACCAATGAAACCGTGTGTGTAATTGCTGTGCAGAAACTATGTTTACAGGGACAAAAGTGGAATTATCCACATAACTGTATGCATAAATGTATCAGGACATTGAATTACACACTGCCAGCACCCCCTGCAGTGATTGTTACCGCAGCATAAAATACCAGAGCAAAAATCTTGCTCCGTTGTGCATTGTCGACAGTGACACATGCTGTCTGTTTAACATGCAGCGTACCTATCGCATTGTAATTTGTGCTCTGCAATCTCCTTTAAGCGGTCGGCCCCGATCCCCAGCTGTTCCATAGGACCAATTTGTCTGAAATGACCAGGTCTCTCATTAAACTCCCATGATGGATCGATCTGGGACGTCTCGCTGTTGCGCTGTAATTTCCGGGGTGGCGGCTGGGGGTCCGAAGGACTCCTTTTCATCGTCTGCATCCCATCTTCACGCCGCCAGAGGCAAGGAGTGCGAGGAGCCGATCTGAAGGAGCGGCCATCAGTTTGGGCCCTGTTTAATTTGCATAAAGACGCCTCGGCTCCTAATGAATCTCGCGGCTTCAGCTCCCTGCTTTGTTCCTGTCACTTCCCAAAAATGAAACATGGCTGGTAATTTGTTAAATCAATTATTCCAGAGAGGGGAGAGGGCCACTGAGAGGCAAGAGGGGAAGGCGAAAAAGAAAAGGGGGGTGAGAGACAGGGAGGAGGGTGGAACGACACAGGGAGCGAGAGAGTAGGAGTGTAGGAGGAATGGGCGTCCCTGGGGCTTTTTTCTTTTTTTTAACAAAATGAACACAAAAACAAGCGTTGAAAAAACAAAGAGAGCAGCAAGCTCAGGTACACTAAGTCTCTCCCAGCTTTGCTCCACTCTTCCATATTACCTGTGCTCCCCGGGAGGCAGAGAGGCCGTGTCCTTTACCACTCTTTGCTGAACCGCAGAATGGCTTCCTGTGTATCGGTTTCAACTTCTTCGAGCCTCCTTTTCTTTTACGTACATCACAGAGGCCAGCAATTAGTTTGTTTTGAGGAACGTTTTTCTCTATCCATTTGTTTTCAAGTGAGCAACCTGAGAGGGAGCCATTTTTCTCAGATTTGATTGACATGTGCCTATAGCGAGGGAGCCCTTCCGTCCGTCCCTTCCGTTAACAACACACACGCTGCTTTGCGGGCCAGAGAGCTAAAGAGAACCAGCAAGTGGGGAGGAATATGTAAACAGGGGATTTCACCAAACAAAACGCTCCTCTGGTGGCAAGTTCAGAACTTTCATGGCTTGTTTCAACCCAGAATTCTCGAAACTGTGCAGTATTCGTAGACTGAAATCAATACGGTTGCTCTGTTATCTGTCAATATTGAACTCAGTTATGCTTTTAGATCAATCAACATATTTAAAATATGTAAATTATTACCATTTTGGTACTGTGCATTTATATATAAATTCCAATATATATTTTTGATTTGCATTAATATATTTTAATTACATTCACATTCTTGGGATTCACAATATATTATATTATAATATATTTCATTACTTCATATGGGCGGCAACCCAGGCAAGAGAGGATGTGAGCTCACTTGAACATATCAGTGCACACCTTTGAGGGAGAGTATCCTGACTTTACCTGGCTTTTCGAGACCTGTCACGCAGCCCAAAAAAACCTATTCTAAGCTGTTTGAACACTGTGCTAACAATTGGTGCCCTGTAACAACTGCTACAACAGCTTGTAGCTAGTCCCATCTCAAAGAGATCCTTGGCAAAAGGGAGCATCCCTCTGTGGTTTGTCTGAGACAGCACTAATCCAAATTACAGCCAGGACAGGGGGGAGCTGGGGTGAAGGTGGGGAGGGGGGGAGTGCAAGGTTGGGGATATGAGGGTTATGAAAGAAAAGCACAAATATTTCGGAATCTTTCTTATTTTACTCCAGGTGGGGTTAATGACATGCATGGAGGGAAAGAGCCAGCTCCATTTAAATTTGCCTGTGCGATCTTGTAGCGAAGCATATTTCTCATTAAGTTGAGCAGCTGGAGTGGTGGCTTCGTATAACCACTCATTCATCACACAGCCATATCAGTGGTCTCTCTTGCTCTCCCTCTTTCCCTCTCTCTTCTCATTCTCTCTCTTATTTCTTGACGAAGAGTGCAAAGTAATTCCAGCCACGGTTTAGCTGCTGTCCTCCCAGTTCTGGCCCTGCTGTTGAGCAGATTGATTCTCCGCTCTCCGATACACCCTTTCCTCTCAGGTTGCCTCCCTTTTAACTGTCTTATTATTTTTTATCACCTTCATTTCTCTCCATTAATGAAAGCTACCCACGGCTTTTGTAGCTGTTTAATGTTGGCGTTATTGATATTGGAGGGAAGCAAGGACCAATTAAGGCTTTAAAGCCTTATTTTGATCTGCAGGGGTGAAAGATCGAGGGGGGAAGAGAGAAAGAGAGAGAAGGAAAAGAGGGGAATACAAAAGCAAGTGTGATTGAATAATTGTGATATGGCATCATTAGGAGAGCCGTCCTGCAACTTCGGGCTGAAATATTCTCATTATTAGCCACCCGATGCTTAGTGTCAGCCACAGCAGGGATCTGATTCGCTATGCCAACACTGAAGTCGTTCCACTGTAGATTGCAAAACCTGTGTAATGTAAGTTCCCAGCTCACATGTACAGTATCCTCCCGTCACCAATCAACGGAAGTTCATGTCCCTACTGTGTCCACCAGGGGGAGCAGTGTACCCATGTTCATGCCCATGCCCATCAAAGGGTGAAGTATGGCATAAGTATTATATAACTGAGCTTTTTAATCAGTAGGCTGTAAGTTTGTATCCCCTGGAGAGTACTGGTATTATGCCTCCTGTTCTCTTCTCAAATTGCTTCAGTAAATATTCAACTGTAAAAATGCATAATATGTGAGATGCGTGGATAAGGCTGTCTGCCAAGCAAATGAATGCAATGTGATAATGTAATGTGAAAATAAATACATTATTCTCGCTTCATTCTGTCTGAGCCGATTCAATTACATTCAAGGGAGCAACAGTTTGTATTGTAATGATTGCCGGACTCACCATCCCTCACCAAAACAAGGGATGGGGAGAGAAAGGGAACCAGGCGAGGGAAAGAAACAGAAAGAGGGAGGGAGGGAGGGAGAGAAAGTGAAAGAGATAGAAGGCAAAAGTAAATGCGTAATTTAATCTGGAGGGAGAGCGGTGTCATGAACAAGGAGGAGGCATGGAAGGAGATGAGAAGGAATGAAATTGAAGTAAATCCCTGCTCTGTCTGGCCTGGCAATGGTCAACCGTCTCTGGCTGGATATTAAAACTCTGAGACGTTCCGCTGTCCAGCTGACATATTAATCCGTTTAGAGCCGTCGAGCGAAGAATTACATTGAACTGCGCCTGGGTCAGTGTGTGGAAAGAGCTTTCCCACACGCCGCAATAGTCTCAGTGATACACAATTGAGGCTTGATCTTTGCGGACATGTAATCCCTTTTTTATCATTCTTCTGTTTCAGGTGGTCAAGATCTCCTTCGGGGCTTCGGCTGTGACGCCTTTGTGGTGGTGCCAGATCGATAGAGAAGAGATGCGCTGCAAACCAAACCTGCACAGCAGGTGTCATTTGGCAACATGCATGTTTTTCACACTGTTACAAGTGGGCCTGAAGGACCTGGTCTGGACAGAGTTGGAATAAAACTGTAATGAGACAAAACAAAGTTGTTTGCCTGAAGGGATGGCCATTGGAGAAAACAAACAGAAAAAAAAAAATCTTTGATGTGATGAGTTGATACCCCTGTGATGGTCAAAGGACTATTTGTGTGTGTGTGTGTGTGTGTGTGTGTGTAACAGTAGGCATACACACACACACTGCAAATGCATGACAGCCTGTTGTTTTTTGTTTTGTTTTGTTCTGGTTTTTCCCCTAAAAAACGTATATTCCTGTATACATATGGATCATGGAACATGGAATGGGCTTGTCTTGTCCAAATACTATGCAGATTATGGTATATGGACAGATAGATTATTAAACAGAGACTGCATCAGGAACCTTTTATTTACTTCATAAAACAGATTGTGGCTTCTGATGACTACAGCAGTCTTCAGGGAGAATAAACTAAAGAGATAACAGTGGGAATAGCCCACATCACAAGTGGCAGTTTCAGTCATGCAAAGAGGCAAATCCCTTTTTAAATTGGGTTGCTACGGCAAGGTTGCATTTACTCTCGCAATTGTCTCGCAATAATCTGGATATCACCCACTCCTTGAGTCTGCATGAATCCCTCCGACTGTGCATTTCTCAGACTCCGAAACAACCTTGCAGCTCTTTACTCTCAGAATACGTGACTGTAACTGAATAATTCAGGCATTGCCAAATGGCCTATTTTACTCTTTTTTACCTCATTGTAAGAATTCGCTGTCATACTGCTCTGGGTGTGATCTCTCTGTAGGCCTCAGTGTTGAGTCTTGAGTGTTAAGATTAGATTTGTATTTATGGACAGATTGAAACTTGTCAGATTGCTACTGGAACAGTTTAATCCCACGTTCAGACACTGATTGATTTGCTGAATGAGAGTGAGGAGATAAGGCGCTGACAGACTTAATGCTGAGGTGACCTTCACAAATGTTGAACGGAATATTTGATTCTGAAGTATCAAAACTGATATAATTGCTATTCGAATATTGCCTCAGTGACTTGTTTGCATCACTTTGGCCGAGGTATTACTGCAGATGTAAATGATGGAGTCTCAGTTGTAGAGTTCTGATGGAAGGTAGCATCCTGATTTGTTTTAAAATAATTCTTAAATTTGTATCCATTGCTTTGGAGGGAAAAAAAAGTTTCTGCAGCAGGGCAAAACCTGTGTAGGAGAAAAGGGAACAATTCTACATCAGACAGACAAAGAAACAAAGGACATCATTTATGAGAAATGGAGGAATCCAATTTCGATGTGAATGAAACAGAGGTTGTACGGATCTAGATGAAAGTTTGGCAACTCCGAAGAGTGATCGAAGACTTTTTAGCATTTTATTTGCATAGAGATTGGCACGTCTGTCCTGAAAAATGGATAGTACCACCCCTGCAAAGCTGGGGCGGGGGGGACGTTTGCTGCAGGCTGTATCTTTTCAAGGAGTGCCAGTTCGACTCTGCAGTTTCGAATAAATCCACCCACTTTTGTTCTGAAGCTATGGATGGAAAAGAATTTACAATGACCATGTGATTTTACTGGATTCTTGTAAACAGCTACTCCTCGGCAGCTGTATACAGCATAGCTTGAGCCTTGATGTTGTGAAATAGCCTCCATAAATTGAGAGTAAAAAAAAAATTTCAGTCCATTTTAGGCTGTCTTCTCCGAGCAATAACAGAGGTCATCTAACGACCCCCCCTCCCATCCTCCCCATTTCCCCCATCCCCCTTACGAGTCTGAAATACTCTGCAAAGGAAAGTTCTCTGGAGAAAGGGACAGAGGAGGATCAGATTTGAAAGACGGAATGTTTAAATAGGGTAATTAAAGAGGACGCATTTTAATGTCGGACATGGAGGATTGGCTGGGGGCAAGGGATGTCTCAGTGACACTGAGAATCTTTGAAGACAAGAAAGGTGACTTTGCTCCAGCTAGTTAGTGCCTCGCGTCCGCATTAAGCCAGCAAAGGAGGACTGCTCGACAGCTAACTTAATGGCAGGCAATTTAGAGCCAAAGCCGCCTCCCTTCAGGAGAGAAGTGTTTGCATCCCGCTGTTTTCATACACAGAAAGCCCGCAGTCTGACTTTCACCAGGGCAGTCTGGTAAACACTCTCCCAAGGAACAGTCTTTTCCTTTCCTTTCAGCACCCATCATCTTCCACTCATGGTTCCCTGTGCCTGTGATTTTACTCTCGAACTGAGGTTTCTATTTTTGGAGCACTGAAAAAGACTTGTCGACCACCTTAAAGAAGTTTCTTTCGCTCCTCAATAATTTCAAGAGCTGTGCCACTCAGTCAGTCTTTGCTCCATGTAGCATCTAAGGTCAAAGATTCAAAATGTTACAACCTCACACTTGCATGAATTAGTTAGTGCTATTATTATTATGTGTTATTCTTTCTTTCGTGTAATGAGATCATTCTGTCTTGTTTCATTAGTGTGCATCTATCACAACTGCATGGCAGTGTTATGCATGAAACGGATACATGAACGGATTTCTAGGTGTGTTTGCAGAACCATGCTAAACCATGTGGCCATCTGTGGAGTTTTTACACGGTGATAAGAGAAGCCAGGACAGCCAACATGACTTTCTTGTCATTGCAAGGATCCTTGTTCCAATGTGAACATTTTTTTGAATTTCCTGCGGTTCTGCCTCTTAAAGGAGCCTCAAATCTCCAGAGCAGCTGACAGCTCAGAAAACAGCTGGTGTCATTGCATTTCATCATTTAGTCCACTTAGACTCTGTCTGTTATCACTGGCAGAAGACAACAAGGTTACTCTTCTGTAGATCTTCATTTTCAGCTCCATAATGTGCTCGTACAGTGTTAATTAAATTGTTAATATTGAGTGTATCAACGAGAATTAAAACTGAACGCACAAAACCTGATAGCTTTTATATGGGCATCCCCTTGAGATCTATTCCATTATAATTAGTTCTGAAGCAATTACTTGAGTTTTAAGGCCAGGCTTGATATCTGTCATGCTTTTATTGAGCTCTGTTTTTTGTTTTATGATTTTTTTGTTTGTCATCCCTGAGAAACACTGCTAATGCCATTAAGCACGCTTCTGACCTTAGCCGAAGTCAGAGATTACTTTATTCCCCTTTTAATTTTTTTTTAATCAAAGCATCTTTTTATGTAATTCTTTTTTTCATTATGGAGAGAAGACGGCTTCATTCTGAGAGTCTGGAGGTAGACTGAGAGCCCTTGAAATTACTGTTGCAGATGGAAGAGCAGGAGCCTTGGGGCGACCAGAATGAGTTGAAATGTCTGTGGGAAGCAAGAATTTGTGAGGTTTTTTTTTTTTTGGTCCCGAAACACCCGCCCAACAGGCATCCCTACCCTTTTCTCTGCTGCGTAGCAATGATTAAAATTCAGTTGCGGAAAAGCCACTTAATTGAATAAGCCAAACAGCAGCTATCAATACAGAGTGTTCTAAGAGAACTCCTTCACAGTGCAGTGCAGTGAAGTGGTTTGGGGAACTGTCCTTGTAACGAGAAGACTGCACATTCAAATCATTATCTGGGCACTGGTGTTGCAGCTATTGAGAAGTAACCTGCTTCACGTAGTGTAACTAGCTGCCTGAATGGATAATACATAACCTGTTATCTATGGACATTGATGTGATTCAGGGCACCTGATGTGATTCAGCTACTAAGCAAATAATGAACATAAATGACAGCACAGATATTAGAAACACAATTTTCATAACAGTAAAATGAATCTTTAGGGGCATCATCATCCTTTAGTAAAAAATCAAATACTGTTTACAGTTTTCTGTTTTGTAAAACCAATCATGAGCTGATTAGTTTAACGTATTACAAAACCCATTCACACAATATATATTTTGAGCCACATGGCTGTGATTACACATCAACAATTTTAGCTCTAATTATGTTTGCGTTCTCAGCATTCAGTACTTTCATTATTTTCCCCACTGTGTTTCAGCAAATGGAGAGGTCTATGAGACACTGATTCGGTGGGTGTTTAAGGCATGGCATTGTGAGAAATGAGAAACAGGTGGCACTGATGAACAACACCCAGCCATGTCAACGCATGGCGTCTTATTAGCCCACGCTTTTTTCCACCTGTAGCCCGCTGTAGCCAGGCATGACGTCTTCTGAAAAGGAAGCAAGAGGCAGGAAATTGGATGAAAATGTACATCCGGCCTTGCCAGCTGTACATTTCTCCTTTACCGAGTGCCGTTTCAGTGAGGATAATTTGCAGTGATGTCATCCCCTTCAAAAATGTCAAAATTACCGCTTGCTTTCTTGTGACAGGGGTGGCATGCTGCAATCAGCATTAAAAAAGTAGGAAAAACAGCCAGTGACTCACACATGAAATGAAGACCATATCTCTCCTTCTTTATTTTTTCCTTTTCTTTTCTCTTTCGTTCCTCATGGTCTTAAAGTTTGCCATTGACAGGTTACATCCAGCCACATCAATTATATATATATATTATATTCTCATTCTTTGCACCCCACAGAGTTACATTCTAACTGAGTTTCTTAGCTAAACAGCACAAAAACCCCATGCCAGGTATGATTCAATAGTGATTAATTATGGCAAAATTCAGTGTCAGTTTATGGCTTCAATATAGTTCAATGCACTGTGTGGCCTTTCTGTTAAGCACAGATCTGTATATATACATTTACTTACTTTACTGTCATTTGTTTTGCATCACAACAGACAGGCTGGTATATAAAAGACAGGCAGATGTACACAGTACACCTGTGCATTTAAAAAAAAAACCTTCCCTTTCTTGTGCTCTGTATGACCACCCCTACAATATTAAGAACTGAATTATTTAAAATGAGGAATTAGATTTTTTATTTTTGATGGGATTTTCCAAAGTCAATTTCAAGCAGGAGGTCCTGACAGTTTTTTGGCAATTTTGGGTTGATCAAATATTTATGGAGGGCTCAAATGTTAAGACATTAGTGTTTTTGCAAGGAAGTTCAACTGATGCTAATGCTACAGTAATGAAAAGGTGAGGTGAGTGATTTTCCAAGTGCCCATGCTCATTGTATTCTTCTTGAAATTACCCGTCAATAATGTTTTCTGCAACATTATTATAGACAGAAAATATACAAAATAATGGAAACACCAAAGAATATATGAATATTCATTAACTATTATTAAGTAAGGAGTTGGGCTGCTCTTGAAATGTTGTTATAGAAGAATTGAATTGTTCTTAGTGCAGTATTGGACTATTTCTCGAGAAGGAATGCCTCCAGATCTTTGAGAAATGAAGGAGATACTTCGCAGTCTATGTTCCAGGAATTCCTACAGAGGTTCGATGATGTTTAGATCTGATGGTTGGGGGCAGCCATGGAAGGCGTTTGACTACATCCTGGTGTTCATGAAACCACTCTTGAATCAGTTTAGCAGTGTGTACAGGGCTGTTATTGTCTTGGAATATGGGAATGTCCTGAGGACATGTTTACAGCTTGGGGTGCACGCAGTCGCCTAAAATGGTCTTGTGTTTCTTGGCAGTAATCTTATCATGCAGAGTAATAATGGGACCCAATGACTCCCACGAGATGGCCACACACAGCATAACAGATCCACCACCATGTTTAACAGTTAGGAACAGGAAATGTGCCTTTCTCGAAATCTAAAACCATCCCCATAAACCCAGCCCAGGGAAAAGAGTAAAGGATGACTCATCAGAATATATATTTGTTTCACTGCTCAGAAGTCCAGGTTTTGTGGTTATTATACCAAGTTATGTATTGTTGCACATTGGCCTTGGTTACAATTGCTTTCAGAATGGCAGTCCTTCCATAACTATCAGATTTATGAAGCTTATGATGTACATGATGTTTTTGTTGAGTCTAGGCTATTGAGGTGTAGAATCAGCTCTGTGGCAGTTTTTGAGGCTGTTATTGTGTGGAGTTCAGCAACTATTCTGTTAAGTGTGCATCTATCCCTTTGACTTGTGACCACTATCCCTCTCTCCTGATGTAGTTTTTCCTTGTTTGGTGTATGCCGTCATGATTTTTGACTCAGTCCCCCTTGACACATTAAGTAATTCTGCCATTTCTGTGACTGATGCACCTGCAATTCAGGCACTTGAACTATCTAACCTTTTTCAAAATCCTCAAAATCTAGATGTCTCATGTTGTTTTAGATTTCAAACATCTTTTATAGCAAAAACATACTGGTAATTAGTACTGATGTTAATATGAAACATGTGTCGACTCCTTTTTAATTATGATGTAGTTACCTCAAATCGATCACACAAAAAATGCTGAGGTTTACTGTAGATAAAAGTATAAGTAACATAACCAATTATTACATTTACATTTAGTCATTTGGCAAATGCTATTATTCAAAGTAACAAAAGTTACAAAAACTTACATTATTATATGACAGCAAAGCACAACACTTTGGGTGCAGAGAAACATACTTTACAAAGCCTTTTATATTTACAGAGTCTGTGGAGTAACAAGGTTCTAACTCATCCAATCAAACAACTGGTTATTTTATTCCATAATTAGGCAATTAAGGGCCTAGGCTGGTTGAGCTCTTCTGGCTTCTTCTGACCTTTTGCCACTGGATCTGAGCAGAAGAGATATGCCTTTTTATTACAAGACTGTTTGAAGCAGAGCGCATGCACAACCATAATCTGGGCACATTGTGCATAAACGTAATGAACAAATCCATTGTTTTGCTTTTTAAAATTGACTCTACACTGTAGAAAAATGAAATAGTTGTTAATTAAATAAGAAATTAAACACTAAGGAACTGAATACACATTTCCAGTACTGATATTTTGTAATGCTGTGCATTTCAATGTACATCAGAGACTAGTATTAAGCAAGAACAAGATTTTGTCAGTGAGGTACGCAAAACTATTTTAGGAAATAAAATGCTTTAAATCAAGCTTTAAATAAGCATGGCATAATTTTTATGCCCATCTTTGCTACAGTAGCATTCTACCCTGAAAGCTATTGACAGGCATTGTCCAATAAAGATTGTTAATACTAATTACAAAGAGACAAAATATAAAGCTGAGTTTCACTGAAAAACTTTCCATTTGAAATAAGAAGTCAGCCCACTTCAATAGTGCAGGGCAGCTGGTTGACTGACTCACCTCCCCCCATTATTGAATCATGTCTTTATTATTAGCAAACAAGGCCAGAATATAGCATTCCCTTTCAACTGCCAGCTGCAGGATGGAACGGGCCTGTTTAAAGGGATCAAAGTCCGGTCTTAATTTCTTCAGAGATTCCAGAAGTCAGACCCTGAGAAATAAAAATAGAAAATCAAACAATGAATTAGCAGTGATCGGGAGATGGAGATTTGATTTCCCAATACACTGCTGGGGAGCTGCCTAATGAACAGTCCCCCCGGATGAAGGGTCAGTTTAGGTCGTGCTTTGTGTTTCTTAAGGGCCAGGCTTGGAATTAGTAAAAAAAAAAAAAAATCAAATTAACTGAATTGTGAAACAATGAATACAATTCCACAAAATTTTCAGGCTTCAAACCATTCTCTCTCTCTCCCCCACTCCTTGCGCTGGAATGCGTTTTGCGAGTTACGCAACGTGAAAAGACGGAGCAATTGATCCAGTCGGTTTAAATCTTTCATCCAAAAAGACTTGTGACTGACACACTGGGCAGAGTACTGTGTCACCCCAACAGCGACATCTGAGCATGACCCTGAGAAGTTCATGAACTGCGGCTCAGCTCCGGTTGATGCTTCTCGCCGATGGGGAACATCATTGCTCAGTTCAGAGGCATCAGCCATTTCTCTCTAGCCCAGGCTAGGCATTTAACGCAGGGCACAATCAGCACTGAACACAACACACTGCTTTGTTGTACCTGCTTCATCCCAGGCTTCCAGCTTTGGAGGGGAAACTGTACAGGTTTCACATAGTTTCCGCATTTAGGAGTCTGTTTATTATTATTATTATTATTATTATTATTATTATTATTATTATTATTATTATTTCTCTCCCGCTATTTCTATCCCCTCTCTCTTAACGTTAATCTTTTGGTCTGATTTAGTGTAAACTTTCACCCTCACCACAATTAGAACCTAAACGTAGATACATATTATCCTTTTCTGTTCATTGTACCATCTGTTCCATGTTAAAGGGCTTTAACAGTTATTTTTTATGTGTATGTATGGGGGAGGGGGGGGGGAGTTAGATTTGTCCGTGTCTCAGTCAGGCTATCAATTCATCAAGTTTCTTCTACCTGTTTCTATATGTCTGCATTTGAGTCACTTATTTCCCAATTTCTTCATTTACGTTTCCCGCCTGACTCCTTCTGTATCAACCTTGATGAAATTGAATCCACGGCCAGCGCATACATTATGATTTATATTTTAATCAGGTGAAAGCATGCTGAGTTTATATTTAAGATCGTATGACATATGGATACACACTGGCAGTCGTCCACGTTGGCACAGAGCTGCAATTTTATTTACCAAGGGAAAGCAGAACTGCAGACATCTGTTTCCCTGTGTCAATTCTGCAGCTCACCAACGAGCACACTGAGCACTGCAGCGTAATACCAAAATTAGTTATATTACAGCGCCATCTTGTGGTTATTTTGGGGTTTACTAATATTTTTCAGCCTGATCTGGAGGTAGTCTGCCCAGCAGACGGGGTTCACAGAACAGGATGCTTCACTTTCAGTCTGGAGAGGGTCACCTTATTTCAGCTTTGCCAACTATGTCATGAATTAAATATTCATGCTTCAGCCAGAGGGTGTTCCTTACTCTTGATAAGATGACAAAACACACACTCATAAAAAGGAATGCATTTCTGCTGCAAAGCTATTGCCTAGAGGTGTGTGTGACTGACAGGAAAGCAAGCAGTAAGAAACCTCCCTCAAACTTTGTATCATCTATTGGTGACCTGTGTGTGTGTGTGTGTGTGTGTGTGTGTGTTGGGGGGGTGGGGGGGGGGGGGGGGGGCACAGCAGCAAAATAACCACTAGGGGTCAGGGTTTACTCAAAATGAGAAGGGTCCGCAACCTGAAATTGCTGGTGTTTACATGTCATTAGTGGCCAAATTCCCTTGTTGAATCTTGATATACTCTCTTGTTCTGCTCTGCTTAACTGAGTCTTTTATTCTTATAACATTAAGCAAAAAAATATGTTTTTTTAACAAGTCTTGTCTAATATTTTAAAATCTTAATTCATACTTGTTTGTTCATTGCATGTATTTTAGAGAAATTAGCTGAAACTGGTGCTAGGCAAATTGCCCTATATTTTTGGAAAAGTCCGAGTTTCTGCTCGTGAATTTGACATGTGGCACCATGGGCTAAAATAACAGCACTGAATGGAGTATGATTTCAGCAGCTGCAGTATGCAGCCAGTACAGTAGGAAAATGGATGAGCAGTGACCATATCAAAAAAGTGGATATAAATCTTGGCAAGTACCCCTGGGATTGAGAATAATATCTGATGGCATCAAACAACTGTTGGGGATGCTCAAAAATATAGTGTCATGTTTTGAGAAATTCTATGGCACTTTTTTGCAGTTTATAAGGCAAATTGACCTTATATTTTTGAAAACACGTAAACCATTTTTGCAGCACATATCAGACACAAGCTCTGCCAAAATTTCACCCATTGATGGTTAAATTTGTATTATGTTATTGGTTTGATTAAGTGACATTCTGTCATTCTTTTATTCTCTTAATTGAAAAGGGGGTGGGGGTGCCTAATATTTAGTTCCATGTTATATTAAGAACAATGTGTACAGTGTGAAAAACTGTAAGAATTTACTTACCTATATACAGCTCAAATTTTACTGGATCAGAACAGAGTGATACATTTTAGTTTTTTACCTTATTTATCTTACCCTACGAATCAGTTGAAGCTCTGCGTGAAATTATTTTGCCAGTCAATAAATCATATGCTGGTTTTATCCACTTTCTCCCGTGGCCTGGCATTATTTAGAATTCATGAAAGCTAGAGATCTAAGGTGTTTGTTGAACAGCGGCCACGAGATTGGAGTTCAGGAAAGGATGAAGTGAAAACAAACCTCATAAAGACATAAAGAAGGGGAAATTGTTGGTGTTAAGAATCAACAGCTCGGTGCGAAGCTAAGAATAGAAACATAAATGTTATAAAATCGCAAGGCACCAAGTGGCTGGCACAAACGCAGCTGAAACTGTTGGTTTCCTGAGCAGCAAACACGTTCGCCTCCTACAAGCAACAAGCAGTTCACAAGCGGAGCTAAATGAAAAGGCGAGTTCTACAATGAAAAGAGATGAGTCGCCGGGGTTCTCTCGTTCACTTTATTAACTTAGACCCTTAGCCCCTCACGAAATGTGAACTGAGATTTATCGTTGCATATTTCTACCACTAGAGGTCAGCCAACACCATAAAATCCAAATTGCGCAGCAGCACTGTAAGTTGAAAAGGAGAAAAAGTCAGATTTTAATAACATGGTTTTATTTCATTGATTTGTGTAATTATTTGTTTATTTGTAAATCATCCAAACCTTTACAAGTTACAATAAAAATACTGCCATACAACAATCTGTCAGAGTTAATCACCCATTATTCAGTTGTGCTTTTCTCCTTAATTCAGCTGAAAAAGTGAAATAAAGGCAGCTCCACTCATAAAAACGTTTTTCCCCCTTTAAAATGTTGTCATTTTAGAATTTATTCGAATCTGTAAAACGTTCAGTTCATGTGTGACGGAAAGTTTGGAATTAAAGAACTCTATTTCCTCTCATTGAACACATTGAAAACTGACAAAACCAGCGAATCCTACTGTTCAGCTGGTACGCCCCGCCCCCCCCCCCCCCCCCCCCCCCCCCCCCCCCCCCCCCCCCCCCCCCCCCCCCCCCCCCCCCCCCCCCCCCCCCCCCCCCCCCCTCCTCCCATAAATGTATCTCTGTAGATAGAGAGATAGATAGATAGATAGATAGATAGATAGATAGATAGATAGATAGATAGATAGATAGATATCTGTGGGATGTGTGGGTTAATACACCATAGCCTGTCAGTAGAACAACTGGTACAACTGTTGGTGTGTAGGCTGGCCTCACTGAAGGTAGCTACTAAATTGTCACCTGTCCTACGGTAAAGCAATTCTATAAATTATGTCTGCATTACCGTAGGTCGGATATATTCTGACAACAAAGTTCCTGCGCATCTATGTGGCGCTATAAGGTCGGTACGTATTTAAAATGCGTCAATATTTGTTGACGAGAAAAGAGGGAACGATATTCAAAGTCCACTCAACGCACTGGGATTTGTTTGGACCAGATCCATTACGGTCGAGTTGGAAGCCATGCTCAAACGTATTGAGGCTGCGTGAGAAAATAATAGTAATAATTGCTATCTTTGCCATAGCTTCCCTCCTCCCTCCCATGGGGGTACGTCGATCTTACTGACGTCAGTGCGGGAGGAGGTTGCGCCATTTTGAAAGTGTTGGGGAGAGAGAGAGGAATTGAGAGGGAGAGTGCTGAGAGGGTAAGCGAGCGAGAAAGAGTGTGAGAGGAGGTAGCCAGTCAAGCAGAGAGCCCCATACTTTTTTAAACTTCACGATCCACCTCCATCCTCAGCGAGCGTCCGCTTGCATACACTGAAGGCCGGCAAAATTGACAAGACCAGGGCCCGAGCCCGCGACAGAGATTCCCTCTCACCATGGCAGGTAAACCGTAAAAAAATGAAAAGGGCAAGTCTGTCGCTGCTGAAAGAGGTGGCCGGTCTTTTTCCGGTGTTGCTAACTAGCTAGCTAGCTAGCTTCCCAGCTAGCCACAGTTTAACCTCCCCTTTTAACGATGGGTTAAGGAAACAGTGTGAGAAATCGATCGCTCTCTGTGTAAAAGTCGCCTTCATGTCTTCCAGTCATCCGCCTCCCGGTCTCCCCCACCTTTCCTTCCGTAGCTCCCCACGTGAAATCTGGGCGAGATGGTGCTAAAACCTCTAGCTGTTAGCTAGCTACTTACTCTTGGAGCGTGTGCTTACACAGCTCGGAAGAACTAGCAGTATGTCTATTTAGAATCGATGTGAAAGAATTTAATTGCACCGCTTTCTTCACAACTACCTATTATGTCCATCATAATTACCTAGAGTTAATTCGGTGCAGTATTTTAATAACGTTTGTGCGCTTATGAATTACCTTACCACCTCGTTGCATTTTTGGATTCCGGCTGCATAAAGTTTTTCTCCATTCGTTTCAGCTAGCTAGCTTGTTTTATGTCATTGGTCTGATTACATTAGTAACAGATTTCCATGATGGTAAACTACTGGTACTCGCTAGTATGGTTTGGGGAAAATAATTCGCTCAAAGTTAGCTAATGCATTTTATTTCAGTGATGGGTACTTGGCTAACTTCTGGCTAACGTGATAATGTAGCACGCTAGCAGGGTTTGCTGCTTATCTGTCCTAGAATTTAAATGCATGACATAATATTTAAATATTTTGGGCGAATGCAGGAAAAGGAGGATTTAGAAGTGAAGTCGGGGCTGGCTGAACTCACCAAGAGACAAGAGGACCATTTTAACTGGAGAGACAGTTACACCTTACGCCCTGAAGCTAGTTAGCATGCTAGCCTCTTGCGATGGCGATCTTTTTTCCTCATGTCCCCAAGTGCACGCTTGGGGGCTAGCTCCCTGGCTAGTTTAGGCGGGGTGTGCTTTGATCTCTTCATTTGTTGCTCACGTATAAAGCATCTGGCATGAAGGTGCTTAGGTACTTAATTGAGCTGAAAGTTTTACGCTTTCCTATCATAAATTCCTACACCATCTGACGACAAACAGCCAGCTAACGCTAGCTGCTTACTTATTTTTGTTGTATCACTGTATTTACCATATTTGAGGTCACAATTTAGTATTAGGGAAAAGCTTTACCTCTTTGGTCTTGTGCCGTTAAAACAAGACCTAATGAAAATATTATAAAGAGGCTGTAGGCATGATCGTGGCTGGACATGGTGAGATTATAACACCATTCTCCGTAAGCCTTCAGCAGAGCTGCTCTCAGTGCCATAATTTTATACCTTAAAATACATTTGCATGATTTATTTTTTTCCACTAGATTTACATGTTTACTTTTTAATTTGATTTGCCTGGTTCATAATTTAGTTCTCTTCTGCACAAGTTGCTTCTTTAAAATGAGAGGAACTGTTATTTTCCATTGTAGAATTTAAGACAATCGCTTGGGCCTCCCAGGTTCAACTAACCTGTTGTATTGTGCCGCGTGAAAACAATCCGTTGGTTGAGTCAACAGGGCGTGGACTTACGTCTATACTGCAGGTATTAAAAATATGCAACGGTATTGTGCCCACAGTGCACGTCACGTGTCCAAACTGTTCATTGACAAAGCATTGAACGGTAGTGTCACGAAATTTAGTTCTTGTTGCTTCTGTTGTTGCAGATGTACTCATTCGAGCTAATATGTGAAGAATGGCTCATAGCCGTAATGGCACAGAACAAGTAAGATCTAGCCGAAGTGAATATTGGAGCATTTTGCTTGCAGGAACATGTTCTTGTCACGACAAGTTAATATTTGGGTCATATGTGCATACTTTTTCCTGATGTGGACTTCACTTTTGTTAAATTTGCCGGGAGATATGAGCCAATGAAACAAAAATGAGAGGAGTGAATGTGTGGAATGGAATTCTGTACTCTTTTTTTTCCTGAGTGTGCAACTGTTACATTTGTATAATAATTGTGTTGGTTCAGTGCGTGGGATCACTTGTTGCAGAGAGTGGAAGATATCAGTTTTTATACTGTTGCTGGTGATAGTTGTGAAATCGCCATCTTCTCCATTAAATTTTCGTGCCAGCTAGTCAGAGGACAGTGAGTGGGGTTTGGTGTTCTGGGATTATTATTTTTTTTTTCATTCTTAGCTCAGTGTCCTTACCCTCCATTAGTCTAAAAACCGCAAATCATACAAGGGTTAGAGCACTCCCTAAACAACTGACTCGCATGCCATTTAAAATATGTTCAACATGAAGACTTGTACCAGGGAATGCCCTCATCTAAGCCATGTGGTGTCATGTTTTTAAATGGGGAGCGTTAATCGCCTTGAAAGTTAAAGCTATTTTTTATGGTTTCAGGAGCCGGAGGTGGGAGCAACGATGTGCAGTGGTGCTTCTCTCAAGTCAAAGGAGCCATCGACGACGAAGTCGCTGAAGGTAAGCGTTCACCTCGGCGCTGAGGTCGCAGACTTTAACACAGTCACTGTTTGGCATTACTCCCTTCCTGTACTGTCCACTCATGACCCAAATGCACAGCAGAATGGTTACAAACTAGAAAGGTTTTTATTACGATCACCTTCGTAAACAAGCTTTAAAGATGGGCGTGCCTCAACGTCTGAAAATGCCATCCTCCCAGAACAGGCCTGTGAAGGTACTCTGACACAGGTAATCGCAGCTCCAGCAGGGTGTCGCGGGGGAGGTGCGCTTGAATTTTTTTTTTTTTTTTTTTGGGCACGGACAGAGGCAGGAGCAGCAGGTTGCGCAGGTACCCGCTAACCTCTGCCTCAGATCTCTTAAAGCTGGTGCAGGGAGCTAGCAGCCTGGCAGGGATTCGATATTGGCATGTAATCCCAAGTCTGGAGTTATCACCCAGTCAATCCGGGATTATAGTGCTATGTTACACTCTAACTTGGATTTTAATCAGGAACGTCCTGCTCCCTCTGAACTCTCTGTAGGGGTGCACTTCCTATACTCGCAGGTAAGCTCCAGGAGATCCTCCTAAAACCATGCATCTTGTATCTCAGTGCAGTCTCGAGCTGGTTCATGCAAGCTTCGACAGGAAGTGAAACTAAGGTAATGGGCACAAATGTTCCACTGCCATGTGTCGGAATAATTTTCGCTGTCTTAGGCTATTTTAGAAACGTGCGCAGGGTGATGGCGTATCATGAGAAATGGACCTACTATAAAGGCAGAGCACTGCGCTCCCTCACAGCCCTGGGAAGGCATGGTTATTTAATGTGCCATGTATTAAGTTTTTGCGGCCTTCAGGCGCTGTCATTAATCTGAAGAATATTTCCGTGTTTAACTTAACACGCTTCCTCACAGTGACTGAACTGAGCGAGCACCTATCACCGGGAGTTGATGCGAGCTGTGTGCCCCTCCATAAACTGTGAGGGGGAGTAAACAGCTTTGCAGTGAGCGAAGGGTTTGTCAGAGATGCTTTCCCAAAAGTTTCTCTTGTCATTTTTATGTACTTCATCTTTGAATATTAGTTAAGCACAGTTGGCTAGTAAATTAGTGCAGAGTACAAGACCAAAGTTAAGCATATCGCATATTGAAATTGTATGCAGGTGCTGGTGTGACTAATGCCTTGTGATGCGTTGATTAGGAACTGGACAGGTGTTAATCCTACATTTTGCACTGCTGCTGTACCCAATAACATGCTGAACCTGAGCCGGTTTCATCTGTGGAAGCGAGTAGTATTTCAAAGTTAACATATGACACCTTGGACCAAGAGATCTGCTGAACAAATGTCAAGTAGGCTATATCAATTCATTGAGCTAGGGTGGCATTGCACAAGCTTGTAACCACAATCAGAAGAGTCCCTACAGGAAGTAGTAAAGATGCTTTTTTTCAGAGTCTGAAATGAACACCCACCAGCCTGCAGACAGGGGTAGAACCCTTCAGAATGTTTGTTGTGATTAGTCTTATAGTGTATTCAGGTTGCATTGAACTGCACTTATAGTTTTGCTCCCAAGTACCATTTTAGTATGAACCGGCCTTAGCCTGACTATAACATGTCTAAACCCATCCCACAGCAGTGAATTTCAGCAGTGAATTAACAAATCAGAGACTGGTATCTTGTGATATATTATCACACTTGCTAATGGTTGTAGTCACTGGCTGTCAGACATGAGAGCAGAGAGGTTAGTGGGACCTTACAGAGAGAGGGGGTTTGGGGTTAAAGGGCAGCAGTGACCAGAGGAAAGGGACCAGTGGGAGTGTGCAGAATCCAATCCAAACAAGGGCTATAGGAAGGTTTGAGGCTTGTATTTTTTATTTTTTCTGTCAGAATTGTGTCCTCAGCAGTACAGTCAGCATATTACCCAGAAGCTGTGTTGTAAACCATTGAACAGGAGAGAAATTCATGCAAAAGCTTTCACAGCTGTGATATTCAGAGTCCTGAAATGGTCCGTATAGCAAGCAAAATATATTGTAACAGGTATTTTGCTTTTCACTGGCAGCTGATATTTGTCCCATGCCTCAGTCCTTCTTTAAAAGCCAACCATAAACCCCTCCACAGTCCACAACTGCCTGTTACCTCTGCAGTATCCACAAAATTTCTCTCTTTCTCACTACATAAGCTGCCTAGCTCATTGCTGAGGGACTTGCACTGCCCATACTGAACTATTGAAACTACTGGTTTCCCTAAATGTGCCATCAGGCCCCTCCAGCTCATCCAGAATGCTCCTGCTTGTCTTGTCCATAAGTAGTCAAAATGTTAGCATGTCACACCTTTCATCTCCCTCCATTGGTTACCAGTTGGGGTCAGAATAAAAAAACTGGTTCTAGCCCAAGGAATAGTAAGAGGAGCAGCACCCTCTTACCTTCAGTCCATTACCAAACCTTACATTCTTGCCAGATTACTATCCTCAGCAACCTTTGGTCAACTTGTCAACTCTCTCCCAAAGATTCCATTGTGTCGGTCATGTCTGTTCTCTACTCTCTGGCCCCCCAGTGGTGGAATTAGTTCCCCAGAACAGTCATAAATGCCGAATCACTGCCCATCTTCCCACTGCAAACTGAAAACTCATCTGTTCACACTACATTTTCGTTCAACTCACACTGAACTCTAAGCACACATGCTGTGTCCTGGAATATGACAAGTTGTGTGATCCCTAATATCAGTTTGAGATATTTTGTTTAGTATCAATTCCTCTTGACTGTTTTTAGCCTAACCTTCTTGTGTGTACTTTTGTAAGGTTGTAAGGTCTGGGTCTGTAACAACAACCCTCTAAATCTTTTTTCCCCACATCTTCTGAACTGTTATACAAAATACTGTATAAAGCAGCTGATGCAGAATTTCAGCACCGTAGACCATTTTAATTTAACACCAGGGCATCACAGATGACCTGCAGCTAAAAACGGCAACATTGCATGAAGTGGAAAATGATGTCCATGCATCTGCAATCAGGCTGGATAATGGTTGTTTTTTTTACTGCAAGAGGGAACCCACAAACAAAAATTCCATTGTAATGTTATGAATGCGCTTCTCCCATTAAATAATAGAAGCATTCAGAAAGAAGCATGCTTTGTGGCTGTATTCATGACTGTGGTTATATGTGTGATGGTGCCCAGTTGCCGTCAAAATAATCGTGTTCAGAGGAGATTGAAGTCGGAAGAGTTAAATCAATGCACCCTCGTGTTGTTCAGTGCACACATTTGAAACAATCCGAAAGGGAACGAGTGTGGGTAGCAGGTAGCCTGCATATTGCGTGAGCGTGCAGGTGTTTATATGTCACGGTTGGGACGTCTCTGTAGGCATGTTTGTCTGGAGCAGAATAATGTCGTCCTCTGTGGCACGTGCACGACATTGGGGACGTCTCTACCCGACACCAGGCCTCTGCCAGGGAAGCGATGAGAGCAGGATTGTTGGCAGGCCGAGGGACGCAGGGGAACAGCACCGGCAGTAGGCTGGAGATGACACTGCAACCGCCCACGCCTGCGCCAAGTCATCTCTCACATGCGGCCAGCTTTAGACCTGGAGTGATGACACGGATATGCGCACATCCCTCTAGCAGAGCGAGAAGAGGGTAGTCATGCACAAGATGTGGCTTTTCTGTTGTACATACCACAACAAAGGGGGGTTCTCAAGCAGAGGTTTGCTCTCAGAGCTATTTATACCGCTAGGTGCAGAGGCAGCGCAGAGCTATTTGTGAGTTGATGGTAATGTTCTGTAGATCTAAGAGGAAGAGGATGTTACCTCTGTGTGATGTGGCCTGACTCATTATTTCTGACAGCCTCTGGCAGCTATCAGACACCACTGTGGTTTTTTTTTTTCCTGTGTAAAGGATTTCCTAATAGTGCTGTGTGTGTGTCTGTCTCTGTCTGTCTGTCTGTCTGTCTGTATGCGAGAGGAAGGTAGTTCTTTGGCTGTGTGTTAGTCATGCTGAATTTGGGTCTCCCTGGAACATGGATCTAAGTGCTACAGAAGCATTACTGCCCTAGATCTACAAAGTTGACCTCATTATTGAAGTGCAGTATTAAGAATTCTACCTGGCTGATCGCTCTGAGATTTCACTTGTTTCAAGAGCTAACCTGTCACTGCTGTGGCAAAAGTAGTTTGCCTGACATCTTTCTGTCCCTGTGTGTGCTTTTTGTCCTTTGTGAACAGCCGACATTATCTCCACGGTGGAGTTCAATCACTCTGGGGAGCTGCTAGCCACGGGGGATAAAGGTGGCCGTGTGGTCATCTTCCAGCAGGAGCTAGAGGTAAGCGTGAAGTGTGGGGGGGCCCCAACTGATCACTACGACTTTTGGAATCGCCCAGAGCCTGTAGCGGCAATATATGAATTGGCTCTTATTGAAGCTGAGGGAGTTGCTGCCATTTCCTCGCAACAGAACAAGTGCCAGCCACAGTGCCGAGGCGAGTACAACGTTTACAGCACCTTCCAGAGCCACGAGCCCGAGTTCGACTACCTGAAGAGCTTGGAGATCGAGGAGAAGATCAACAAGATCCGCTGGCTGCCCCAGAAGAACGCAGCGCAGTTCCTGTTGTCCACAAACGGTCAGTGCGGTCGCGTGTCCGAGCGTCACCTCGCTGTGGCCGAGACGGCGCTCAGCACTTCAGTCTCGTGGTGTCTGATCTGTAGCCTTCGTCTGGACTCTCACGTTCTGAGTGCAGAGATACATTGCCCCAAATGAGTCAATGTGCTGTTTCCAATGTGTTTAGAAAAAGGTAAACATCATATGGTGCAGTGATTGGAGCGCTTGGAGTTCTGGGCCTGGGGTCCGTGGGTTTGTCAGATTGGATACTGTCATTTAATCATTCTCTAAGGGTGAAGGGCTGCTCAGCAAATGGGTCAGAACCCAAGTCTTGGTCAGGACAGTCAGGGCCAATTCAGCAAATGTCAGAGAAAGCATTGGGAATTATTTCTCATCAGAGTAATGATGATGAGGAATGTTGTAACACACACACACACCCTGACTCACCCACACCACTGCCTAGCTATAAGGCTGTTAGCAGTATTTTGACCAATATTGTGATTCACAGTTGCACAGTTTGCAGTCAGATTTTTGGTTTTGGAACTTGAACCCAGAATTTCACAGTTACACTAAACTGCATAGTATTGTAAATTTAATAGTGCCAACATTTGTAGGAGGCATTCCAAATCTGCTTTTATTGTTGAAACTTTATTAGTTTCATTTTTAGAGAACTGTGCTTCACCAAATTGGCTGGCACCATTGTAGTCTACATTTAAGTGGGTCTTTGACTGCTAAAGATTCCATCTTTATTAATGAGTCTCAAAAATAGAAGTCAAATTATAAACGTTAAAGATTAATAATGTACCAGGTCTTGGTTCAGTAGAAAATGAGATCTAAAAACTGAGAGTGTGCATTGTAACACAGCTTGAAATCGGCAGAGGTCAATCATTGATCAAGCAACAAGCTGGCTGTAAAAGAAAAATAGGTCCAATATGCAGTAGTGGGGGTTGTAATATGTGCACTGTGTCCATTAGCCACTTCATTTCATCTGCGTTGAAAGGAATCCTGCATCCAGGGAGAGGAGGAGCATTTTGTTTGGAATGGCTCTGTAATGAAAGCTGAGGTTCAAGTTGTAACCTTAAAGCACCAGTTGCGAGTTCTTGCTTTTTTGATATTCCCGCAAGTGTACCCAAATGAAATGCTTTACTGAGCTCCAAACACCGCTGCGCTCTTCATGCTAATGACATGACACAGAGCTTAGATGCAGTCAAAACAACATAATGCAGAAAATTGCTAATTAAACTATCATGGCAGGGAAGAGACCTTGGGTCTAATTACAGGTTGTAAAATGATCCCAGCACATGTCCTCCATGTGTTATTCATAGCCTTAAAGGTTTGTTTATACGTGTGTGTAATAGTAAATGCATAATCTCCTCATTGCTCTCCATAAGCTTTCCACAGCAGACTGCTGGCACCATCTGGTATAACTGATGGCACTTGTGCAGCAGTTAACTTTCATCTCTTCAGTGAGGGCAGCACAGCAGGATAAGTGGCAGCCAGGCTGTGAGAGGTTGTGGGGGATCATATCTGTGCTTTGGGAGTATTTTTTTTGCTTGGGGGGGTGGGGGGGCTAGGCCAAGTGGTGGGGACTGATCTCTGTACGATTGTCTGTCTTGTTACCCTCAGATAAAACAATTAAGCTGTGGAAGATCAGTGAACGAGACAAGAGACCAGAGGGCTACAACCTGAAGGAGGAGGACGGACGCTACAGAGACCCCACCACCGTCACAACACTAAGGGTTGGGTTATGCCCTTTCTGGAAACTGTTTCTAGCAGTTGGGCTATAGAAATCCATCTAATGCAGCTGTTATTGAATAAAGCATGAGCTTTAAATATCAGACATTCTTTACAGCTCAGGATTGCGTGCCTTTGTTTTTTTTTCCTTTTTCTTTACTCTTTGATGCTACAGACCTGCTGTTGTGTCAAAGCATTTTGATATCACATTTAGACTTTAAATGGCATTCAGAGTTCCATCGAAACGTCTGCTTTGTGGAGTTTTGTGTATCTGCAGCGTTACAGTCTGCAAGAATGAAAAGACAATGAAAAGTTAAGGTCAAAGTAAGTTGTATAAAGGGACGTTAAACTAATTATGGTGTGTAAATCCTTCAGGTGCCAGTGTTCAGGCCCATGGACTTGATGGTGGAAGCCAGTCCACGGCGAGTGTTTGCCAACGCACACACCTACCACATCAACTCTATCTCGGTCAACAGCGACTATGAGACCTACCTGTCAGCAGACGACCTGCGCATTAACCTCTGGCACCTGGAGATCACCGACCGCAGCTTCAGTATCCTGTGCTTGTGTGTGAATGAAAGGCTGAGTGGTGATACTGGGTTTAGTTAATGGCCAACTGCGACGGCCATAGGAGCTCATTGGTGCGATTCAGGGTCTTGCCTCTACAGCTTTTATATGCCTGAAGTACAGCAGAGGGCACACTCTGTTTTCTTAGTAGCCGGGGGCTTTGACATGGCTATAATCAGGTTCACTGTAGACATCGTTTTAGGGAAATGCGTCCACTCTGATCTCTTGAACCTTTTGAGCGGACGCTTGTCTCTGAACACTAGTGGTGTAGGTGGGTGGTCCCCGTCTGGTAGGGCACTTCTAGGCAGTGTATGCGTGTGTGTGTGTGTGTGTGTGTGTGTGTGTGTGTGTGTGTGTGTGTGTGTGTGTGTGTGTGTGTGTGCGTGCGTGTGCGTGCGTGTGCGCATGTATGTACGAGAGAGAATTTATCCTTGACTCCCCACCCCTCAGACATCGTGGACATCAAACCGGCCAACATGGAGGAGCTGACGGAGGTGATCACAGCTGCGGAGTTCCACCCAAACCAGTGCAACACCTTTGTGTACAGCAGCAGCAAGGGCACCATCCGCCTGTGTGACATGAGGGCGTCCGCGCTGTGTGACAAGCACTCCAAACGTCAGTACCACCCTGGGGCATAGAGGGGGCGGGGTAGCGAGGGGTTGTATCATAGGGAAGGGCGGACGTTGATGAATTCCCCCTCAGGGAGGCTAGAAGGGTTATACCATGTCAGAAAGGAGCAAAGAAGTTAATACTGTCCCAGGAGGGTAAGAGAAAAATGATAACTCTCCAGGAGAGGGTAGAAGGGGGTACTGATAACTGATAAATACCAATAATGTAATGTAGTAATGTAATGTAATCGCCCATTTAGAAGGATGACGTTGGGCAGCAAGGTTTTAATAACGCACTCATTTTTATTCTCTGTACGAATTTGAATATTCCCTTCTAAAATGCATCTCCACCTCTTTTGTATCGGATGACTGTTTAGCATTGGGTAAGGTTATACTTGGTTATAATGACATTATTTCCTGTCAAGTGGAAATTCTAACAGAAGAAAATGTGCGGTCTTGAATCCCCTACTATGAAGAACTTTACACAAGTTTATCATCTGATCATATCTTAAACGATTTGTGTAGGTAAATGTTTGAGTGAGTGTGTTCCTGGTTGCTTTCTGTTGTGTGTCCTGGCACATGAGCACCGAATCATGGTGTTCTCTGTGGTCAGTGTTCGAGGAGCCGGAGGACCCAAGCAATCGCTCTTTCTTCTCCGAGATCATCTCCTCCATCTCCGACGTCAAGTTCAGCCACAGCGGCCGCTACATGATGACCCGGGACTACCTGTCCGTCAAGATCTGGGACCTCAACATGGAGACCCGACCTGTAGAGACCTATCAGGTAAACATGAGGGTAGGGTGATAGGAGCCAAAGTGAGCAAATCAATTTTTGACATGGAAGACTCTGTACACGTTCTTTCAAAGATTTGCCACTAGGTGGAGCTCTTGGATACTGTAAACAGGAAAGCAGAACCATGTATTAATTGTTGAGAAATCCTTTTGAAAAAGCATGGTAAATTTCAACCTGCTATCTGTAATAAACCTGTGCTGTTCATTAACATGAATTGGTTATGGTCAGAGAAAGCAGAATTCATTTTGCTGGTGTAAATTGATTTCATGAAAAATAAAGCATTTCACGTCAACCATATAGGAAAAATAGCATCTATTAACATTGTGTCAAGCACTGTGTGTAACTGGAGTTATTTTTAAAAAATGTTATTAACTTCCAAAGCACAAATTCAGAATTTTGTACACGCTGGGTCACCACTTTAATCATTGGACGGATTGATGTTATACCATCTCAAGTGATGATCAGCCATCGAATTGCAAAACACAATCTCACATAGATGTAAACATGCACTGTCTGTGATGATCTCAATCTTATGTTCGGTATTGGTGCTGAGGATATTAACTATACAGGGCATGGCAAGTAACAGAATGTACGTAAGTCTAACACATGGACGTTGACCTTGACACTGTCATTCGGGCAGGTTCACGAGTACCTCAGGAGTAAGCTGTGCTCGCTCTACGAGAACGACTGCATCTTCGACAAGTTTGAGTGCTGCTGGAACGGGAACGACAGGTGAGCCAGTCTGAGAGCAGGGAACAGGAATGTGGAAATCGTGACCCGTGTGAGAACAGCTGGGTGACCACCGCATCAGTGGCATGGCACACAGACTGTGGCACCATTCAGCTTGTTGGCACAGTGAGACACCCCCCCGCAACCAAAATTCTCAGATTCCCAGCTGATTTCACAATAACTGGTATTAACATGTAAATGGTTCCAATGATTTGTTTTTTTTTTGATGTGTATATGATATTTATAGAAACGTTATTAATATCCAGAGGGGTGCTTTGCAGGTCATTTAGCAAACACTCTTATGCAGAGTGACTTACACCAATTACAATATTTATATGTTCATGCAGCTGGATATTTAGCGAGGCAGTTGTGGGTTATGTACCTGGCCCGAAGGTACAGCAACCAGTGCACCAGCGTGGAATCAAACTAGCAAGCTTTCAGTTACGAGCCCTGCCCCTTACCGCTATGCCACACTGCCACCCCTGTATACATTCACTGCCTTTTAAAGCAGGTTTATGTTACAAATAAAAATACAAGCCAAACAGGGTGTTATACTGGTGGTAGGCCTGTTCCATTTTAGGAAAAGTTGAATGAATGGGCTTAATGCAGTGATTCATTTGGGTGTAGTCTGTGGATCTCAGTATGTGTCATTGTCCTTGTGACTTCATTAAGTACATTTTTGAACTCTGAGATGACAAAATGTAAATGTTGTGAATACAGTTCCTGTAATTTAAAAACGGCACATAAATGTGATAAATTTGTGGTAAAAGAAAGATTATTTGAAATAGAAGGGGGTTTTTAGAAATGTGAAATGGATGAAAAGGCCAAAGCCGTTGGAGGTGTGCAGAATTTCCAGCATAACTGAAACTTCTGCTGTGTTGTCTGAAAGTGATAGTTTGATACTTTAGGGCAAAAGCATAAAAGAAGAGAAATTAAGGATTTATTGTCTGTGTATTCAAACAAGTCATTTCAGACACCACTTACTCTAGTGCTACAGTTAACATGAGTATGTTGCATTTTTATTAGGCTAGCTACAGTAGTTGACAACAATGTGTAGTTATATTTAACAAGCTAGCCAACAAGTAACCGGTTTTGTGACGCGAGAGATGTAGATACTTGTTGTGAAAGCAAGATCATTTCTTCAAAGTTTATTTGTAGACTCAACCAATATCATGTTGCTAATTCAGTGTTTATTTTTATGGTGAACTCGCAATACACACATATCTTAACTGGCGCCTCAAAAAATATTTGAAATTGCTCAGTTGAGTATCCAATTGAAAATTAAACTACAGCTAGCATTGTAGTATTGCCCTGCCCTCTTGCTTCCCAAAGAGGTTGGCACTGCCCACACGTCATGATAACCAATGGCTCAGTTGCATTTACTTTGCATTACATAATTGTTATTTAGGAGACGCTCTTATCCAGAGTGACTTGCATTTATGCAGCTGGATATTTACTGAGGCATTCCTGGGTTAAGTTCCCGAGTGGGGAATTGAACCAGCAGCTTTCTGGTTACAAGCCCAGCTCCTTACCACTATGCTACACTGCATTTCTGTTCATAAAGGTTTTTTGTGATCTTGGCTGGAGTTTATTTTTCAGTTTTTTCAGTCTCACTTTTTCTTTTTGCCAAGGCATTGTGAAAATGCTAAGACGCAGAACATGGACAGTAAGCCTGCAGGAAGCACTGCAGGGGGAGACTCCCATTATGGCATAGGCATAGTCCCATTTCCCTTTGTGGGTCTTAGTAGCTTTACAGCATTTTGGTGGCAGGCCTGTGACCAGCAGGATACAGGGACGTGCTCAGGAACGTCCACTGCATGTATCAGAAGTGAACACTGGGTGGCTTTATCAAGAGCAGCCCTTATCACAGTGAGTCAGAGGGAACGAGGGCGAGCTTGAGTCACCAGCAGAGCACATATGTCGTGGGTTACACTAGGTGGATTTGTCTGATTTGTGTCAGTGACATGTCTGGGGCTTAGGCTCCCTGCTTATGAGTACACAGAGAAATTCCTCCACAAAGCCCCATCCCAGAAGGCACATATGTACACAGAGGAATTCCTGCGTAAACTGGATGGCTCATGTGTGCACAGAGGAATTTCTCCTTAAACTGGTTGGCTTATGTGTGTACAGAGAGATTCCTCATTCCCTCTAATTCCGACACCAGGTTTTGAACACATCTCTTGAGACTTTAAGATGCACATGAGGTAAAATGAGATGCCTTTGAGCCTTCATGCTGCAATAGTTGGTATTCTGTACACTAATAAGCAGATCCATATCGGTGTAAGGGTTAATGAAATTTTCAATAATGTTAGATCAGGAGATTAACATGTTTACAGTCAGATCCGTAATAGGGCAGCCCATAATACATTGTAAAGTGAATGTGAAGGTTTAGCACTCTTAGTCTGTGTGATGCTGAGTGCCCCTCTCCCCTCTTTCTTGCTCTGATTCCTCATCCTGCTCCATGTCGCTCCTCACCCACCCAGCGTGGTGATGACGGGCTCCTACAACAACTTCTTCCGGATGTTCGACCGGAACCACCGGCGGGACGTGACCCTGGAGGCGTCCCGGGAGAGCAGCAAGCCGCGCTCGGTGCTCAAGCCCCGAAAGGTGTGCGCGGGCGGCAAGCGCAAGAAGGATGAGATCAGTGTGGACAGCCTGGACTTTAACAAGAAGATCCTGCACACGGCCTGGCACCCGCAAGAGAACATCATCGCCGTGGCCACCACCAACAACCTGTACATATTCCAGGACAAACAGAACTAGACCTCAATTCTGACAGAACCCTTCATATCCCAAAATCCACCCCTGCCCCATCTCTCTAGTCCTACGCCTGCCTGACCCATATGTACACCACCGCCAGCTCTAGTTTTAATTGCACTCTTTATTTTCTCTCCAGTTCTGTTCACTTCCACATCGCTGGACACCCCAGCACACGCATGCACTTACACACACCGATTAACACACCACACTATACTGCAACTGCTGTTTGTCCCAGCCCAGAGGAAAAATCTTAACACAGTCATCAGTCAAAGTTAGTTTTTGCATTTTTAACCTGTTTCTGTGAAAGGCGTATTGTAGTATCCTTATTTTCATGTTTTTTTTTTTTATTATATCACCAGGTGCCATGACAACTGTTTTTTATTTCATGTACATAATCGTTATTTTGTTTTTATTCCTGTTTCAAATCGGTTACCAGAGTAGATATTCAATACTTTTTTTCCTTTTTTGGTCACTATGAGATGCTGTCCGTGGCTAGTTCTATTCTTCGTTTGTAATGTTTTGGGGAGAGAGTTTCTTGATTGAATTGCCAAGTTTGTTTGCCCACCTCAGCCACGCATGACACATGCGCAAACCTCTACACTTTGTTGGTGGGTTGCTTTTTTTTTTTATTGTTCTTTTTTTCAGAGTTCAGGGCAGTTGAGGAGAGTTAATTGGGTAGGAATGCTCAGGCATTAACCGACTGGTCTTTAGGTTCCAGAGGCAGGGTTGCCTCTGCTGGTTCAGCATCCCCTTTCAGAGGCATTGTTGCGTAGACTACTGTACTAGGTTATCCTAAAGAGCACGACCGTCTGTGCTGGTCTTAACAGCCAACCCTGTATTAAGTCCCTCCCCAAGTGGATGAGGTGTATTGCCAAGCACAACACAGTCCAGGGGTCTGTCACTGCACCAGTACCCCGAGGCAGGGGCCTGGAGTATGCTATCGTGTTGATCAGCAGGCCATGTCTGTGGCATTAGCTGTGGTTTAAAGAACTGGATCGCTGCTCCATGTATGGCCACGCATTTTCATACAGCTGAAAAAGACAAGGAAAGGTGTTGAAAGATTATCATATTTATGAATTGTACAAATGTCTAGAATCTTTTTTTTTTTTGTTGTTCATTTAGTTTTTTTTTTTAATCACTGCATTATTTGTACAGGAGTAAAAGAATGATCACTATAGTTAGTTTATTTTTGTATGAATAGTACACAAAATCACCCATAATCCCTGGCAACTATCATCACCTGGTGTGGGCTGACCACTGTTCTGTGTGTGACTGTACCTGTAGTTTTCTACTCGGCTTTGTTCAGTTCGTCAAAGATAGCCCAAGTGGATTTTTTCTATATAATATTGACACTGGGGTGCATTGTAAAGATGGAACAGAAGTATGGCACAACCAAAAATCAGGGAGAAGGACAATAAAGCCAGTTAATGAATAATGCCTAGGATCTGGTAATGCAGGCAAAACAGGTTGCATATCCAAGATGTGCATGTATTAGACCCCCCTGATATGTAACCACCTAGTAAGTATTTACCTGGTTGAGTATTGGCCTGATCTCAGTGACCAGGGATCATCAAATCGTATTCGTAGGTCGTCTTAAACAGATGTGGTGAAATTTTGATTGTGTGGCTGAAGTTCTATCATAAGCATTGACTCCTATTGATTGCCATTGCTGGCCTCCCCCCTGACTGATGATGGCTGGAGAGCTTTCAGGTTTACATTATAACTGCAGTTACTTGGTGTATGAATAATGAAGTGTAATAGTTATGTCTGAGTGCGGGGGTTGTGTGTGTATGTGTGACAGAGAGTGAGTATGGGACCGTGTGCATGTCTGAAGGGGTTAAGGTGGATTGAAAAATATTTGATCAGAGTAAAATAAATCATAGTCTAGTAGAATGGGAAGCATTCTGGTCAGTTGTGTCTGTATTTTCTATCAGTCCACATTGGTGGGCTTTTGTCCTTGTCTTGAAAAGTTCACTTACTATATCGAATCAAAGACCAAAAAATACATTGTGCACTGGCAGTATGAAATGATCATTGATGTTAACTTGTTTTCAGTTTTTTTTTTTTTTAAGTGGAATTTTTTTTTAAGCATTTGTTTATGAGAAGTTCCTAATTGCTACCTGGAAGCTTTGTAAAGGAGCTTGCAGTCTGGCACATGTAAGATTTCATCTCCTTTTTTCCTTTTTCACACATGAGCTGTGATTAAATTCTTTTCACAGTTTTTGGGTGTTGGAGACAGTATTTGAGGCATTAAGTGTTTTTGACTGTATGTACTTTAAACATGTAGGACTGACATGCGGCACTGACTCCAGTACTTCTGAAATATCAGTGAACATTTTGTCTGCAGTCTTAAACTATGTTCTTTTATTTTTTGCTTCATTAACAGTAATGGTATGAGAAATCCTGATGCCATTTGTGTGGTCATTCTCTTATTGGCACTTGGAGGGAAATGGGCAGAGAGAGGGATTGCAGTGCTTTGGGTGGTTTATGGAGCCATGACTGATGAGACCAAAACTTTAAAGAGTTGCCTTCTGGTAACTTGAAAAATACAATCGATATGGAAGTGAAGCTTGAGAATCGCACTTCCTCCTCCAATTTGATGCTGTCACTGTACATGTCAAAAAAAAGATTTTTTCCAAACTAAAGCTCTGGGACAACTTAAGACCTGTGAAGTAAGTGTGTGTATGCGTGTGTGTGGTTGTGGAAACAATGTTGGAAGTATGGCTGTACATGTTGTCTTTTGTGTGCTACAATACAGTAATATTGGGTTGGGGCAGAGCACCATGAAGTAATTGGTGCTCAGTGTGTAATGTAACTGCAGTTTTGTGTTTTGATGAAAGGTTTTGTCAAAGTGTCTTACACATGAAAAGACTTCAGGTCTTCAGACAGGAATTTTACACCAAAACTTCACCAAGCTCAGTTAATGTGATTCTTTTTCTCTCTTTCTTTCTTCTTTTTTTTCTTTTATTTACCAAGGCCCATTGCAACTGCGAAGTGTCAGGTTTTTTGGAACTGCTCCTACATGGTGGATGCAGTGTTCACAGGATTTATCAGTGTAAACGGTTGACTCCACAACAGAACTGGACCTTAAAGTTTCTTATTAAAATGCTTGGGAGATTCCCCCCCAGCCCCCCCTCCCCCATTATATTTACATTCTGGAAAAGTGGTTGTTGTTTAAAATAGGTGGGTTGGTTGTGTGAAATAGGTGGTGGAACACAGGTTATCATGCTGCACTCCAAGCCTTTGCCACAGCCAACATGTAACTAGGTTGTTTGGCGTTTTATTTGGCTGTTTGATTAAGCTGGGGTTAGGCTCATTTTCATAGGAATTTAACCGTTCTGTTTGCTGCAGCCTTCCCTCGTAATAATCCACTACACCCTCCTCTTCCAAAACCTACAAAACCTTTTTGGATATCAGTTTGTCCAAGCCTCAATCTACCTTGCCACCCCTCCTTTCAGTGTGACGGGAGTACATCAGCAGTGGCTGGCCCACACAATCTGTTCTGAGGCGTCTCCATTTTGGTTTCGCCCAGGGGGTCTGATCCATATGGGATCACTAGCACCAGTATGTATGTCCAGTCCTAGTTCTGGAGAGCACAGTCTTCAGTATATTGTACCATTCTTTTCACAACCTTAGTAGTGGTTTGAGTTCAGCAAGTGTGGAAACCAAGGCCAGAACACCTCCCACATATACACACCCGTTCTCATGTACACACGCAAATGCAAACAAAGTCTGCTCATCCTCTCCAACTTGGACTTTGGAGCCTCCATGCAACTTTCAAAGGATCCACCGGTAGGGAATCCTAATGGCCCATAGTCCAGTGATATTATTGTGAATTATTGCCTTTTTTTCACAGCCAGGGAGAAGTATTAATGAGATAATCGAGTACATTTCCACAGGATTCTCAACAGGATGCACTTTTTGTGTTCATTAACTTCATAGACTTGTGCTTTTTGTTTCGTTTTATTTTTAGGGGTCTTGAAAATGAAAGGCTCTTGAAAATGTTAGGTGATCTGTTTCAGTAAATATACAGGTGTTTTAACAAGTTCACTGTAATCTGTTTGCCGATGGCAGCCAGAAAAGGTTGGAACATTGAAAGGTTAAATAAATCATAAAATGAGTACAGCACTGAACTACTGAATAAAATGAAATTATATAAACCGGTCTACGTGTTGTCATTCGCTTTTCAGCATAAGTGTAGTTTTGGCTTGTGTCCGATTTTGTGCTATGCACATTAGTGACCTGACCTTTCAATTTGCACAGTTGCTAGTGTCTTTAGTATTAACGCATGTTGGCAAGCACAACTCCGTCAGCTGCAAAACGTAATGAACTGCTGGATGCTAGTCGTCAGATGTAACAATATGCACCGTGTTGCACGTGTGTATTCAATATCAAATTATTACGTGGTACACTGCTTAGTGACGTTAGCTCAGTCCAGGTGGGGCATTAGATGGCGGACGCGGGTGCGCGCACGTCCCAATCGTGTGAGAGTGCGCGTCATGTTGGCAGTCGAAAGCGACCCGCACAGGCAACATGTCGGCTGCTGCCGCTGCACAGCAAAACAACAACGAAGAACCGGGACTAAACGGTAGGTATCCTCGAATTCATGCCAGTAATTAATACTGAACTAATTGCATTCCTGAATTTATAAATGCGTGCGTGGTTACTTTTCTATAGCGCGTATCAGAAACTAACAAAATTGCCGTTGTTTTAGTTGGCCCAGCGGACGGAATTTCCTCTGTTTTTACATGGGGAGGGGTTGGAGGCGGTGTCTCAGTCTTACGTAGTAAAAGTTTGAAGAGTATGACACCGGAGCACCAATGCATTTGTTCGGCGTGTGAGAAGGCGGGTAATAGTTTTTGCTGACGAATTAAATCTTTTGATTGACTGCAGATCGGCCAATCATACATTGACAAAATCTGTCCTCATGCGTCGAAGAGGCGGGGTTTCTGTCGATAGGAAAACAAGGCGAGAATGGAACCCAGAAAAATTGAAGTGGGGGCGGGGTGGCTTATGTTAGCTATATACATCAAGTTCTTTTTTTATAGTTATTTCAAGCAGTGATGGGAATGATTTTTCTAAAGACATTGGTTAGATACCCACAATATTCAGTCTTATTGCACGAAATTTAGTCGACATATCGGTGTTCTTCTATTTGCAAGGGGTTATGTAACTTAGCTAGCCACCAAGCTAACCCTTTGTGTTCTAGCTGCTAGACGATTCAGTCCTCGAAGATGTAGCTTTAGCTTATCATCCATGTTTTGTATAGAACAGTTTCTTTCGCACTTCCACAAAAGAACCTGTTTTGTCCGGTATAAGCATACATTCTTTCGAGTGGTTGTGATGGAATGTGGTACAGCAAATCACATGAAATGAAATATAGCTAGCTAACGTTAGGTTTCTTCTGTTAACTAACATGCACGCTAGCTACGGACCTCCGAGATTTGCTTGTTGATTCTGATATCACCTCAGACTAGCTGACTGTGTCACCAGCAGCGAATATTTGTTTACCTGCTGTTAATTAGCCAGTGCACATTTTGTTTTGGCAATATGACAGAGGAGTGTCTGCTGATGAAACGCCCAGCAAGCAGGCTTGTATAGCAGTAGTATTGATAGTTACAGTATACCACAGATGAACCATGTCTTACAAATTCCTTTTTAAGGTGGCTAAACTTGCATTACTGTACTTACATTAAAATGCTCAGGTTTGACAGTCAATTTACAGTAGGCTGCCAAAGTCTCACAATGTCTCTGTGCGGATGATCAAAAATAAGAACACCAGTCTGAAGATCCAGTCTGTTAGACTTTAGAGCAAGCTCAGTATGATTAAGACTGTTTAGGTCTTGTAAAAAGTGACAGATGGGCTGACAATAAATGCATAAGTTTGCCTATATACAAAGTGGCAATGTCTAATCAGAAGGTTTCTCTGCTCGATATGTGTAACATTGTTGATTTATTCATTCAGTAACTGGTAACAGCCTTCCTCTTTAATAGGTCCAATGTACACTGGAATTGATACTTATGAGGAAATTTATCAAAGTCAAAGTCAACTTTATTGTGAATTCTCCAATATGCACAGGACATATGGAGGATTGAAATTGCGTTTCTCTCTGGCCCACGGTGACAATACAACAGTTCGACATAACACAGTGACACTGAGAGACAAGAACAAGAATTTTCACAGAAAAGTAAATGTATAACACAATGTCTACTTTTTACACTCTAAGGTGATGTGATTATGTAGAGTTTTTTGGGTGGGATAGCTATTTGGCCTCATTGTGGACAATGAAGAAGACTCAACAACCAGAAGAGTCAACAACCAGTAGTATAGTCTGCGAAGCTGACGCCTGATTGTCCTGTAAGTGGAAGTTCCAGAAGGCATTAGCATTGTAATCATGCAGCCCTATCTTGATGTCGCACGCAATGCTCATTATATATGGAGCAGGTGAGACATGGGGAAGTGCAGTCCAAGTGCGTTTAGAAAGTTTTCCAGAGCATAGGGTCAGTGTAGGAGGAGGGGTGAGCACCACAGGTTTGATTTACCACCAAGCTCCAGCATTTACACTGTGAAGTCTCTCACGCATCTCTGCCTGGAGGCTGTGTATCTGCAGACAACTAGCTGGCAGTCCTCAGTGACAGACTGGAACTAATCCACCATTGTTACGTAAATAGAGCTGCTCAGGAATGGTGAGCAATAGTATGTAGTTTGACAATAATGGAGCATCATATAATAAGTGGTGCTGGGAAAAGCTGTTCAAAAATACACCATATTTAAAATGACACCCCACCCCCACTGGTTTCAGTTATCAGAACTGACTTTTCTCCATTTCCTCTGTGGATCAGTCAGGATCGCACCAGATTGTATCCAATGTATGGAAACCAATCCCAAGGTGTCTTCTCACTGAGGCCAAACGGGGCCAGGTCACTTATCTAGACAGCGCTTGGAGTTGTTCACTTTGATTGAATTTCCACAGCAGGGCATTGACTCCAGCAGTGGGGACTCAGCAAGTGTTACATAACAGTCCAGCAGGTTGGTAAATAATGGCACGTGACTCTGTGTCACTCTCAGCGCCTACGCCTGGTGCTGTTCTTTTACTCTTGAGATTCTTGTACTGCCTTTAGCGAGCTACCTCTGGTTATATCCCCAAACATAAATTTGAAAAAAAGTATCCCATTCGTGATACACTCAGGCAACGTTGCTGCTGAAGTGGTCAATTAATGTTTTATCATCGTTATGCAGTCACTGTAGTTGGCTGTCTCAGCTCTGGGTTTTCTGGTTCAGGGCATTATCCACTCAGTCACCCCACCATCTCATTTTCTTTTGTTGAAGAGTGATTAGTCTTTGTAGTCAAAACAGTGTTAGTGCTCATATGAATTACCCTCCACACGGTGTTTGTCTTCTACACTGTTCATTTTTGTTATTGTGTCCAATGAGCTCATCACATTTTTTGACCGAAGAAAGACCATTTCCAATGTAAAAAATGAATTGACATACATTGGTTCTGAGAAGAACCACATGAAAGTAGGGTAGAGACCATATAAAATACCTAGGTACCCAAGCAGTTTGTTTCGTACTTTGGGTCGACAACTCTATGCATGTTCTTATGAAACAGTGGGTGTCTGTGACACTTCTCTCAGAGCTATAGGAAAATGGCAATGAGTGCAGTTCACACAGCCTCGCAAAAGGCTTACTGGATAGTTTTTTTCATGTTATGTAGCTTCTCATGCTCACAGACTTCAGTAATCAAGACTTGTTACGATTATGTTCTTCTGTGGCAACATCCCTCAGAACTATGGCTGTGCTGCGTGCGTTTGCACACACTTCTAGAAACTGCCTTTGTGGCCTTTTCCAGGGTCCTTTATCCCTGATGACAAACGATGACCCCCGTGCTGAAAGGCTAGTGGAATGCCGAGCCCGGGCAGTGTCATGGCAACTTGTTTATGACTGTGAGCAAAGACAAAGAGTGCCTGCAGTATTGCAGAGGCTCTGTCTGAAAGCAGGGCGGGGGTGATGCTGGGGCCACTGTTTAATATGACGGGTGCGATTGGATGTTAAAACGGGGGAATGTCAGTTCATGCCTTGTCAGAAACCTTTCAAAAACTCTGAAAGCCTGTTCACTCTCAAATGCACTGTCATTTCTTTGTTCCTCTTTCTGGTTGTTGTCTTGAATTTTTACTTCATGCATTCATAGGTTTTTTGTTTTTTTTGTCTTGGATGTTAACAAATCGGATGGAACTTCTTCCGTTTGCTCGGACATTTCAAATAAAGAGATGTTTATTTTTCCCTGCGGGGAATATCATGGATGCTCTTTGGTTAAAATAGACAACATTCAAGACAATTTAAGATATATATTACATCTTAAATTTATTTATGGAATAAATGAGATTAACGTAGGGGATGTCCACATTTTAAGTTGTTTTGTATAATTAGGCTGTTGTTCATTCTGGAAACTTAAGGGGGGGGGGGGGGGGGGCAAAGATAGACAGGACTTTTTACATTGGAAATTAGGACCCTCAAGGAAGCCAAACATATTGGTATTAAAAAAAATAGTCAGATGCAATTTTACAACCTTTCTAGCATGACGGTTCAAAAATACACTCACAGAATGTGTTGACTGACACTACAGTGGCCTTGCGGTAGCGTGTGTCAGACCATCCACTGTAAACCCCTTTTGTGTCTGCTATATTCACCAGCGCTGCCGGGGTCAGACCTAACACAGACGCGGGCCATATATCTGAGCAGCCGTAAACAGCCGAAGGATTTATGGCTGGATCATTACAGCTGGAGGCTAGACCATGCAGTAAATGCAGACCCCACCCCCTGGTACAGATCCGTTCCTGCGGCAGAATGTCTCCTCTCTTCTCTGTGCCTGACGACTCGTCTTCTGGATTGACTGTATTTTCTGAGAAGAGAGCACATTTTCATTTTTAGTCAATGGCATATTTGTTCTCCAATGACTGTAACATAAATTAGTAATTCATTAATCCACTCATAATTTAGAATTTCGTGAATAAATAGATATGCTTGTAAGCTCTCTATTTGGGAGAATTTATTCAGTGAAAAAAGAAAATCATGCATGTTGCCACTGAAGTAATCAAATGAAGAATTAAAATATGAATATTATTAATTAGTTGGAATGTTTGGTGAGGAACGAGCCCATCCTGCCAGAGTTGGCTATGCTCTGTGATTTCATGTCTTATGACAGATACTCTGTAAGTCCAGCTGAGCTTTAGTTTCTGTAAATAAAATGGTATTCCTGCTCACCGGGAAGTAAAACATTGTAGACGTCTGTGTTCCATACTCAGTGGTTGTCACTCTGTACCCTGTCCCTGTTGTAAATCTATAAAGATTATAGTATAATAGTGTAGTATAGGATAGTATAGTATAATACTGAATACTATAGTATTAATTTGATCCAGCTGCAGAGGGGTGAGGAAAGTAATGAAAGTAGCCCTGGCTGGTTGCTGGTCAAGCTAGCCAGGTACATCTGAATATCCACATGGCACTAAAAATGGTGATGGGCATAACAGCATTTTTTTCATATGGTCGTGTTCCTCAGGGTCCTGGGTTGAGCTGGAGATGAATGGTAACACGGGACCCCCCTCGCAGCTGGCACCATCGACCGCTCCCCCCTCGGGCCCAAGCAACGGGAACGAGGGCGAGAGCCAGGCCGTCCACGCCCTGGCCGTGGTGGCGGAGGAGGAGGAGGAGAACATGACGGGGGGCCTGGAGCACGTGCCCTCCTCCTCCTCCATCCACAACGGAGACATGGAGAAGATCCTGCTGGACGCCCAGCACGAGTCGAGCCAGAGCAGCTCCTCCTGCGACAGGTCAGAGCAAGAACGGTGAAGGAGAGAACGAACGAGAGAGATGGGAGGAGAAGGAGGGAGCAAGGGGATGAGAAGAGGAGAGAAATGGTGGAGAGAGGGAGGTTGTCAGTAAGTGGGGTGAAGATAAGATAAGAGAGTACTTTTTTAATCCAAAAAGGAAATTGCAGTCAAGCATGTGGGAAAACAGAAGCACACAGCATAAAACAATAGAACAATAAAAATATAGATACCAGGTATTCGTACTTGTAAGAATAACATTACAGTAGTGCACCAATAAAATAACATACTGCAAGATTGCACTAAGTGAGCTTATTGCATTTATATAGTTAGCACTTATATAGATAGCACCAAACCTCAGAGCAAAGAGAGAAAGGAAAGAGGAGGGCAGAGATTATACGTGAGTGAGAAGGGTGACTGAAGGAGTAAATGGTGAAATATATAAAGAACACATAAAGGACCATGTACACTGTTCACAATAATGGCATTAATAAGTGGTAGAACTGTAGCTCTGGCTGTTAAATCTGCTAAAATCAGCTTTGTAAGTCTGTTGGTCGAGGGCAGGAAATCTCAACAAGCTCTCAGGATTGTCAGTCTTTAAACAGTCATATTTTTAGTTCTTTGTATACACTGGGCTTTCGCCATCTCTCTTCCACAAAGCAAATTTTGCCTCGATCTAAGTGTAGACAGACTGCTCCTCACCTGGGCTTTAATGTTAGAAATCCTCGTGTGTACCTACAGTGGTTATCAGCGTGTTTGCTAACCCAACCTGTAACAGCTGCAGCTGCAAAGCCATACAGGAATGTAAGGTGACCTACATTCATGTACCTCTTGGTAGAAACATTTGAGGTGTTTCAGTGTTCCCTGATTGGCAGTCATCCAGGATTAAATCAAATTTAGTCATGGTTGCAAAATAAAGAGGTTGGGGTGAGACCGAATATTCGATTTGACCACGAGTCACTAATTAATACCTTAACTGTATTCATTCAGTATTCATGCTTGTTGTTTAGCACTTAAAAATGAATAAAAATCCTCCAACTTTTATTATTGCTCATCAATATTCATGAAGGAGACCCATAAGAAGGCTGCATAAACAGGAAATATTTAACTATTACTGATAGTCCTGCCTGAAAGTGTGAGTGAATGCAGATTTTGTTGCAGTGAGTCATTATTTACACAGAACTAGAGTATCATACACTGCTTGGGGAAATAAAAGTGGGGTTTATATCATCCAAATATTCAGTGTTTGGAGCCAGAGGACATTAGAATGTGAAATTGTTTGAAATGCACATCCCTAGTTTAAAATGTCCCTTAACTTTAATGATTCCCAACAGATGTAATTAAATTGACTGATAGGTTACAGAGCCCAGAGCCTCACGTATGTGACAATTTCCATATTTCTGGAGAACCTGTTTTAAGTGATGTGAAATGGAGCTTTTCCATAGGGCACTTCTTTAGCAAACGCTGTATCAGATATCTCTGCTTTGAAGCATCTTATACCGGTTGTGCAGGTTTTGGTTGCCATGGTTTCTGTTTATTGGCATTTTTCTGAAGGAAAAATCTGGGTTTGTATTGGATAGTATTAACAAAATGTTTTTAGGTTGCACTTTACCATTGAGCTTGTCCAAACCAGGGTTTAGACTACAACAGAATTGTCATTGGCATGTCCAATCAGTTGCTTCATCCGATACCCAACCATTTCAGACACAGATTAAACTTGTTTAGTGTCTTAATTGTTTACTGATTTGTAAAGAGTCTCATTTGTGTGTCTTGATTTTTACTGGCATTTAGCAGTATTTAGCAGCATTTAAATTCGAACACTCTGCTTAATACGGTTAAATACCAACATGAACTGGCCTGGTGCAGTTCCGTCACACCGTGCATCCTCAGTTTTGAAATGTTACTGTAAATGGTGTTTCTGGCCATTTATCAAATTGTTGGGACATAGAGGTGCAAGAATGTCCCTCTTATTGTGTGTTGTCTTGTTTTGCCTGATGGCGCGGGAGGCGTTGGTTATTAATCATGTCACCGGCCTCATGGCACAGTTCTTGGCCCTCTTTTTGAGACGGCACTTGTCTGCCGGCCCAGGGCTGAACCCATCCGCACAGACCGCACTCTGGCTCAAAGGACAGAGTGGCCCGCCAGCCACTGTCTGCAGCCAAACCTTGCCTGAGGTTAGCTAGCTTCAAATAGGCTGTTCTTTACAAGACCTTACTCAGCCTTGCCAGAGAGTGAAAGGCTGCCTAGCACCCTTTACAGCTAGTCAGGCCTTGTTTTTTTGCATCTCTGTTTTTGTACGTGAGGGGCGGACTGAGTGGGTTAGATTCACATCGGGGGGGGGGGGTATCTAGGTTCAGGTCACATGTCCCATCTCTGCTTCTTCCTGCGCTTCATTGACATGTACTCTTTTTGTCCACCATCTCTGCAGTCCTCCCAGGCCCCACAGTCCAGATCAGGACGAGGGTCAGATCACCTTTGACGTGGAGATGCCCAGCAGGAGAGACAGCCAGGTGAAGCCTAGGATTCCTTACCTAGTACACACAGCAGCATCACTCCCCACAGATAATGGTCTCCTGTGTATCTGAACATGCTCTATCCCTCTCTGCTCACACAGTCAGAAGAAGAGGGGTCAGAAAAGGAGAGAGAGGAGGATATCCTGATGAACAAGGGTACAGACTGGGTGGCGGACTGGTCCAGTCGGCCAGAAAACATTCCCCCAAAGTGAGTTTCGGTTCCTCACCAGCTAACAGCAGACAGCTCTGACAGTTGGAGCAGGAAGTCAAGAGGTCAAGATCACACTTAGTTTGCCATCAGGTTTCCACACTGGGACTGACTGGCCTCATATCACTCTGACGTTCATTGCTGAGTTCAGTGTATAAATGGCCTCTTAGGGCCCATTCTGAAAGACATATGATTCCTGCTGCCTTTCAACATCAACATTGTTTAATCATGTTAGTCTAGCTGTTCTGAAAAGTTTTTGTACTTCTCTGTTTTTACAGAAATAAATTGATTTAGATTTTTTCAGTCTCTTTCTTTAGATTGTTCTGTTTGATGCCATAGGTCCTTCTTAGTGTGTTGTGTAGGAAGAGAGCAGCTAATGTTAGTTGGCTAAGGCTGCCAGTGCAACGACGGTAACATGTGCAGTGATGATGTGACATTTGACGATCGCTAGGGAGTTTCACTTCCGGCACCCCCGGCGCTCAGTGACACTCAGCATGAGGAAGACGGGGGCCATGAAAAAAGGGGGCGTCTTCTCTGCGGAGTTCCTCAAAGTCTTCATCCCATCACTGCTTCTGTCCCACATCCTAGCTCTTGGTTTGGGGTGAGTCTACAGCTAGAACTACATGCGCACATGCTCCCGAACACACAGACACCAAACACACACACACTAACACACATGCACACACAGACACATACAGTAGATGTGCACACACAGGCACAGACACACACAGAGAAAGACAAAACTGTGACATATAGATACAGGCAAGTGATAAGCAGACACTGAAAACAATTTTACACAGGGTGCTGTAGGTGTGCACAATCACATGTGCTCACTTTTGGCGTGTTATCTAGGTGAGAGTTGCAGGCTATACAGCAGAGGGCATCAGAGAGTTCCAGAAGCCGAATCACTATGGCAAACCCCACCCTCTTTGCTTCCTGCTGCACCTGCTGCCTCATACAGACTCTAACCACCTGCTCTCTATGGCCTTAATCCAGCACAGAACAGATAAAATCCATTTTTACATCTATCCAGTCCGTCTGTAATCTCATTACTCCCGTCAGAAGTTCAGGAAATTCATGTTTAACTGATACAGTGCATTTGTGGACAGATCCATTGGAAAGCTCTTCATAACTGCCCTGCTGCAAATCTGCAGCCTGATATATATATTCTTAAGTGTGTATAAAAAGTGTACACAAACATGTGTGTGTACATCCTATTATGTATTTTATCCTCTCTCCTCAGGGTCTACATTGGGAAAAGGCTGACTACGCCCTCCACCAGTTCTTTCTAAACACAAACAAAAAAAGTGCCTGGGATCAGTTATGGCGAAACGTCACCACTTGTCAAATGATGATGAATGCGGTCTCTCCTTCTGTCCCCCCAATACACACACAACACACACACACACACTTTCTTTTTTTTTCCCTGCTTTATATATTCAGTCTTCCTTTTTTTCTTCTGTCTCATAAGATCATTCTCATTTTAAGCCTAGTCCATTTCTCCCCAGCACTGTGCACCAGGTTTGGATGAAATGCACTGTGTTTTAAGAATTAGGAATCCCACACCCACACACACACACCCACACACACACACACATATACATACATACATTTGTTACATGTACTGTTTTTTGTTTTGTTTTGTTTTTTGCTTTTGCATGATTTCACTGTTATCACTCACTGGTTTCAGGTGTAGGGAGGACATCAGTCAGGAGCGCCTGGCTTCCTCTACTCTCTGAAACTGGACCGGAGTGTAATGAACTGTGGATCCTTCCACAACCACCATGACATGACAGAACACTCTTTGTACTGGTACCTCAATGGGCCTGACAAATTTATGGGCAACTTGCATTACCAGTACATCATAGACTCAAAGGATGAATTTAAGGTATCCGTAGGGGTGTGGAATGGAAAGTCAGGGTTGGTTGTGTTATGGGATAAAAAGTTAGATATCTTCTGGGGGTTTCCATAGAAAAAAAATAGGACAGGGAAATTATTTGAAGGCACGTGGCCATAGGAGTAATGCCATCTGTGAAGTGAAACCTTTTTTTCCTCAATCGAAGTTCATTCCTCATTCACTTGTATGTTCATGGAATCACATCACAAGTTATTGAAGGATATCTGTCCCCCCTTTTTCAGTCTATCAAGGGAAGGGGGCATCAAGTTAAAATCCGGGGGAATTATTATGCGTAATAATGTTTAAGTTTTGTTTCTCCTTTATCTGGAAGGTGTACACAATGGCGCGAAAGCATAGGGCAGACATTAGGAGCTGGACTTAACTGTAGCCTGACCCCTGACCTGCACAGACGTAAACTATTATGGGTAAAGTACCCTGCCAAATATGAGCACACTCTGATTATTACTACTATAATACTACTATAATCTGTTCTTAGACTTCAAGGAACTGTCTCTGCTCCTATTTTACTGATGTTACTATAGAGGAGAGTTCCCCACAGCACATGTTAATGCCCCCACCCTACCTGTTACCTGTAACCTGACTGACCCATAGTGGACTGGGACTGTGGCTTTTTAAGATGTGGTGTTGGTGAAAAGCCAGGGGTGGATGACCTCTGAACTAGCAGACAGTAAAGTCGAGCAGTGTCAAGTAGACCAAGTGAGAGAGGGTGGTTATTGAGTAGGTCCAGCATGTCCAATAGGTGGTATGCTGTTTTGTCTATAGCGGCACACCGTATTTGATGTCTAGTTTCTTGTTCTCTTGGGATTTTTTTTTTAAATCCAGCTTTCTTCTCCATTAAATGAAGTGCTGGAGATTCCAAGCGCGTTAACTCAAACTTGCATTCATCTTCTGTCTCATCCCGGTCTATGTTTTCGCGATTCAGAATGGGGTGTCGACCTTTTGATTTGTTGTCCAGCTGATTGGCTTTCTTCACTTTTAAGCATGGCCACATTTTGGAGACCTGGGTTCTTTCCATGACTGAGGGGTTCGGACCTGATGGCCCTGTTATTGTGGTGGCCAATCAAATATTGTGGTCACCACTCTGTCTATCACTACTCTATTGCTTTAGATATTCTTCTTTAAGTATGCTTCTGGGTCACTGCGGTCACTGTCTGTCTTGACCTTTCTCCCATGGTCTGTCGTTAGTGTAGAGCGCTCGCTTTGGTGCATATCGTAGTTGTAGATTAAGCTCATGTGGTCATGTCCATGATAGTGCCAAAGGTTTTTGTTTTTACATTTTTGTCACTGCTGATTTTAAACACCCCTAAAATGACCCTTTTCACATGTTTTTTTAGCGGATATTTAAAAAATACCTAGATTGCCCCAAAAAAGATTGTGGCACAATCAGCCACCTAATCTTCTTCAGAGATGTTTTGCTGTGGGTGACACTAAGCTAAGAGTCCTATTTTGAAACAACCCTATGTTTATGATTTAAGGGTATACATTTCGATTTGCGTTATAAAATGTTTTGGTTTAACACCTACAGCATTGTTTCTTTGTGTTCTCTTTGGCAGATGATTGGATTCTTTTTTTTTTCCTTTAATTTCCTCTGTGTGCTTGCCAGGTACACCATGGCACCGAGACACAACAGCATGCTTGTATTAGTACAGTATCGGTACTATAGGTATAATCAGAAATGCACCGATCCTTTTATTGCACGAAGCAAGCTGTCTGACTGGGAATAAAACTGGGAATTCTCAACCGAACCTAGTATCTTTACTGAGAGCATGTGTCAGTGCTGCGCAGAGCAGCCATTTCATTTGACTGGTTCTCAACTGTTCATCCTTACAACGTGTGTTTTATTGTGCCTCGAGCTTTGTTTTGCACAATTTCGGCCCAGTTTAATGCATGCCTTTCGGCAGCCTCTTGCTGGCATCTGTTCCCAAGCAGCAATGGGCTATAACTAGACTGTGAACGCACAGAAGAAGAGGTGTAGCTATCAGCAAAATAAACTAAACCCTGGCTTCCAGGGAGATGAAAATGACATGTATTATTGTTTTTTGTTACCATTTTCTTTTTATTTAGTTTTTTTTTTTCCATCATCATGCTCACTGGAAAGAAGGACAAAAATATACTTTTTTTTTTGAGGGCAGGGCCCATGTGAAATAAAGTACATGCAAAAGTTTTCTTTCAGACAATAATAATAGTAACAATACATGTCATCTCTGTTTTTATTTTGTTCTTCTCAAAATTGGAAAAAAATATAATTGCATTAAATTTCTCAAATGTCACACAAATGTCTGAAGGATATGTCTTTGTTTTGTTTTATTTTGTTGTTTACTCAATGCACCCAAACCATTTGTCTGTCTTGTCTTGTTTCATTCGAATATCAAAACAACAGGTACTTTTTGTTGCCAATTATAAAGCTCTTCGGCAGTGGTAACGGGGCTTGCGATTAAGACATTTTCTTGGCGCTGAATCAGATTTACCCACGTGCAGATTTACAGCTTTCATGAATCGCTTCACTAGGAGGCACAATAGTGTGGTATAAACTGTATTTTGCATTGGGTTTGTAATTTTATATTTGTTGGTTTGTCTAAACTCCCTCACACACATACACACACACACACACACACACACAATCTTCAATCTTTGTAACGTTCACATACCATATCTAGCCTGAAAGTAGGTCCATATGGGGGGGGGGGGGGGGGGAATACTGTGGCTATTTTGTTTTAAATGAGAATGTAATCCTGCAAGGGGGGGTGTAGGCTGACTGCATGTGAGAGTGGTGTGTGGAGTTGCTGTTTGTGACAGACATGAGCCTGTTGTCAAAGTGAACGCATGCCTTTGGAAGGGGGGGCGGGGGTGGGGTGATGTGATGGGGTGGGGGGGGTGTTTGGGGAAGGACGAGAGGGGGGTTGGTGTCTTTCTGGACCCCTAGTCGAGCAGAAAGGGGACCATGCGCCCTCCCTGCGCTGATGCATGGACTGCACGGGGAACTGCATGGCTTGGGGGACAAGCTTCCGTTCTGTAATGAAAACGTCCTGCCATCTTTCTGATCCTGCTATTTGGAGCAAAAAGTTCTAATTGGATGAGTTCTTTTTTTTTTTACACTGCTGGAAGCACTCCTAAATGTTCGGATACATGTTTTTGCAGTAGTGTTATTTCTACTCATACAGCAGTGCATAAGCTGAAATTGTAGTGAAGGCCTTTTTTTTACCATGGTGAACAAGTTTCATGCAAAAGACAGTGTACGTTTCCAACTGGCCAAGTGAATGGAGGTCGATTTGTTTCTGGGTGTTTTGTTTCTGGGTATTTTACATTCACTCTGGGGCACATTCATCCTGTCCCTTCGCAGCACAGCTCTATTGTGGTTTTACTTTGCTTTTCAGTCTGAAAAGAGTGATGTAAGCTTAACGGTGTTTTTTTTTTTTTTCCGCCCACAGCATCACTGTTCGCCAATGACATTGTTTGCTTTGTGCCAAAGCTGAGCAGACAGGCACTTCAGAAACAATGCATCCCTCTTTAGTGTCATTAAACTTGGCTAACTGCCTTAACTTTAGCATGCTGAAAATGTTTGCTGTGACTTTTAAAAAAAAAAAAAAAAAACAATAAATGTTTTCTAGAATGTCAGGACCCCTTTGTGTGATCGTACCAGTAATGAAGTGTAAAGTGTCAATCCAGTCTAGTGATTTGTATTTACATGAACAGCTCACGTGGACTCACAACTGTCTGACCTGTGAAATGCTTTTGATTCTACCAGTCAGCCTTCACACTTAACCGATACTTTTACTAATCCAAAGTCTCTCACCTTGAAACAACAAAACCAAATAGCAATCATTCTGTTTATACATACTAAATGTATGTTGCATTACATTTTCTAGGAGGTAATTTGTGAGGGGCAGGAGTGCAACTTGTCCCTAAGCAGTCCTGGGGAGGGGGCATTTCTGTGGGTACCTGTTGACGTCTCTGGAGGATTGTGGGAACTCTGCAAAAAGAGCGTGTTACAGTGCTGACTGGTGGAATGGAGGTTTAAAATCTCACTGTGTTAAAAGGGGCACGAATCCCCCTCTGTCTCAGTGGGGAAAAATTCAAATCTTCTGAAAAGAGCTCACGTAGCTTTAGGTATTTCTACTGTGAATATGGGTGGATTTACTGCACAAAGGTCAACTGTACTTTGCTTCTGTTTTGTTATCTGTTCTTTTTCTCTTCCTTTCTTCTTTCCAAAAAGCTGCATTTTTGATGGAATTCTCAGCAAAAGCAAGGAGTGCCCTGAGCCAAAGCAATGTTTATGTTCATCCTTTTGTAAAATGTGTAATGAGTCATGCAGCGTGTAAAGGTAGCACCCTTCGTTTTGTGCCATTAAAAATAGTCTCTATGACTACTTGATTTTCTGTTGGTTTGTACCACGTATATGTGTGGGTGTAGACGCATGTGGATTTTCGCTCCCATTTGATGATGTACAGACTGCTGAAAGACCATTATGAAATGATTGTTCCACCTAGTGCTAGACCCTGACATTTAGTGATATTTATTGTCCCAGTAATTAACCTGGCAGTAGTCTTGTCATTTTTCTTAAGATTAATTCACAATTTCAGTATGCTTCTTGTAGCTAATAATTAGTGCTTGGTACCACATGGTACATTTCACATAAGCCAGAGGTAGCACGTCTTACTGACTGGATCAATGGTGAGATCTGGTTCCCTTAACTGCAGGTCCTCCAAAGGTCCATTTGACTCAGAACCTCAGAATTCATTCTCTCAGCATCTTTTTAGTACCAGCCTACCTTTGTGTGTTTTTTTCTCATCTCTCACATTCAGGAAATTATGGGTTTTTCCTGGGTACAGGATAGTGGTACATGGGCTCCGAAAGCTAAGCACAGTATCGATTAACTATGAAATTCAAAGGCTGCTACTCGTTTGTGGAAATCAATGATGCTTTTATGATGCACATTTCCCATGATATATTGCTTGTTTTTATGGATGTGACTTGTGTCATCCTGGCAACTGTCCACTGCCGGACTTAAGCATAGTTTTTAATAATTGTTTGGAAACGTCACTTACAAATTAAGATTCAAGAAGATAGGAACAATACTGATCCAGGTGTGTTCATCAAAATGCCTGTCCTAGTTGGAACATGAATTGTCTGTACTGTACTGCCTCCTTGTGGTGAGTGTTATGCTGCAGGGTGTGCCTGCTTTTATGTTTCTCAGGGCACACAGGGAGGCCACCCTTTGCATAGAGTTTGTAACATTAGCTTGCATGTGTCCATTTGTGCAGAAGTGGGTATGCTTCGCCTTGACTGTCAGCAGTTTGAGAGAGTAAATCAGCAGACAGTTTCACTGTGTTTGTGTGTGTGTGTGTGTGTTTGTGCATACACACCTCGGCGTCCCTGTGTCTGTGTGCCTGCATGAACAAACAACGGTAAACATGTAGGGCACAGATCAATATCGGTGTAGTTTTGTCCCTGTAGCTCTGTGCATTGGCTCACCAGTGATCGTCACTGACAGTGTCCGAAGCCCTACAGGAAGGGACTCATTCTGTCTCCACTAGCTGAACCAAATTAGCCAATTCAACAGTGCTTCTCTTCTTCCAAGCCATATTGACTGGCAGACAGGGATTGCGTTGCAACAGTGAAGTATCAGTAAGCAACATATGAGCAATTTGCTTCAGCTATCAGTTGATTTCTGATTTGTGGACTGAAGAACTTGGAGTTGTAGGTATAATACTAAATATCCTATCATGCATGAGCTGAAAGTGAATATATTTGATATTTCAGGATCCATCCCCTTGACAGAAAAGGTATAGAGATGATATGACTGCTTTGAGGTAAACCCAAAGACTGGTGCATATGAGAGCACAAGTTAATACTGGAATATGTAAACTAAATCCAAGAGGCTAAATCCATTTGGTAGTGTAAGAAAGACGTTTAACACCTACTCCTGCTCCACTCTTCTGAAATAAAATATCATTTATTTTAGTCTTACAGTAGTTGCTTTTGGGGTGGTAACACAAACTGGTGTCATTGCTCCACACTGTAATAGCTGACCATCTGATTTGTAAAAGCAAATCAAATCACCCCTGTCTTAGAATCCTATGCTGATCAGCTAATGGGGTCTGGATGTGATTTGAGAGGAAAGGGTAAGACATGGGTCACACTGTAATCCAATGAGAAAGACATTATTTATAACAATGTAAAGCCCCTATGCCTGGTCTCTGTGCTTACTGATAGCCTGATCTGAGTGGAAAAGAGTACGCTGAACCATTTGCCATGAACAGTTAATTCAGCTAAGGAATCTACATTAGTGGAGTTTATATTGATCTAGGTGCTAAGCGGTCTCTCTTTCCATTTTCCAAAACAGTGTTGGCCAGATAGTTTACTATGGCAAAAAGGTGGCATCAAACAATTTCACAATATGTTTCATATGGAAAACATATTTCAATAAAACAATTTATGAAATAATCATTTTGTACATTAAAATGTATTTTTGTGTTTTTGTTCATGGGTGCTGAAGAAAAGGTGTACAAATATACTGGATTAGTATTAGCATCTTGTTACTGTGTCTTCATGGATATAATAATATGGCCATTGTTATTGTTTCCATTGGTGGGGACATGAATTCCTGTCAGAGGCAGACAGCACAGCTGCCACCCTGTAACCCATAGCAACATCACAAGCTGCATTGGGAGGAGTCAGTGGACTGCAGCCCTGCAATTGGCTGGCAGCAGGTGTTCTGAGGTACTGTGGTGGGGAGGGGTTGAGCAGGGGAAGGGGGATTTTAAAAGGGTATCCACCCTGAACAGAGTGTAAGGTTCTTGGGGATTCCCATTGTGGTTAGCCCATGCTGTAAAGACTATTATGTTTAAAATAACTCATTCGGATTGAGGTATGCTATCCTTACTTTTACTCAAGCAAATAGCTGTAGCTTGAGCACCTCTTTGGGAATAAAAAAGCTGTGCAAAGCACTATGTTAGGGCTATAGCATTTTTTTTTGTCAAAATCCTTGTTTGACTCCATAAGTCTCTTGTCTAAAATAACATCAGAGAAAATGCAAACATGTCTGCAATCATCATTTATATTGAGTGGAGTTAACTATTGGAGATGAATCTGCTCAGACTTTATATGAAAATACTCCTTAAGCATCCATTAGCATTTTGTCGTGTAATTATTCAGAGTGTAAATCATTATTGAGTGGTGATACAACTGGCTGGCTTTATCAAATGCACAATGCTATTGTCATTGTGTATAAGGAAGTCTGTGCCTCATGGTTTGTCTCTTTGTTTCCATTGTACCCCAGCAGAATGTGGCCATCATAATGCAACAACGCAATGTAGTCCAAAATGTAAAAGGGGGGTGCGTGAAATGACATGGGTGATGTAACGCCTATTGTGTGGTCTACTCAACTTTCACTGCTTGCATTCTGACTGCATGCATGCACACACGCACTCTTCCCGACCCCCAGTCCTCTGTCGAGGAGAGACCGACGTCGGGGGGCGGGGATTCAGGTTCCATAATAACCCCGTTGTTATGGAAACAGTTCCTTGGATTTAGTAATTACGACGAGACTACTTCAGAGAAGCGAACGAAATGGCTACAGTCTGGAGCACATAAGTGAGCCCCAAATAGCGCTCCACTGTGTCAACCTCTCATGCTTAGGCAAAACAAATTTGGACCCACTTGCCCCAGTGGTAAAACAGAGTACCCTTACATACCCCAGAGGCACGTATATCAGGATATTTTCTTCATATGATAAGAAAAAGTGGCATGTCCTCCCAGTCCTGCCAGGAACCACTCCCTAGTTTTATTCAATTGCATGCATTTTCCTGATCTTGCTCATCATGACACAGTCCGTTGTCACAGTTACATGCCTGGTGGAAGTCTACGGTTTTCGACTGTGATTGAAAATTATTTGACACCTTGAATCACTGTCACTGACGGGCAAAAAGTTAAGTAGTGTAAGTGTGATTATAATGAATCAGAGAGCCGCGCGAACTCGCTCGATCACGTGTGCACGTGGTGCTGAAAGGATAGCGCCATGTAGACTGGAGGATGACAATGCAAATGTCAAACATAGACCGTAGGCTACGGGAAAAACGTAACGTGAACCTACTGCACGGATGCCGTTTCACCACACGTCATCAGTTCTTCAATCGTAACCTTATCTTATGAAATCCATACAGTACCGGATGATACAGGAATTACATTTCATACTATTAAATTCGTGATAAATGAAGCTAGTGGTATTTTGGTATTTTGGATGGATTTCATCCAATCAGCTGATCATTTATTATACGATCTGGCCAAACTAAACATATGTAGGCTACAGCTACATATGTAACCAAAATATTAGAACGTTTGTATCAATAAAACAACGCTGAATCTTGTCAGAAACAATGTGCAGAAATATATTGATTCAGGCTTATTCTAAGGATATTACCCTGACACACCTGGAAAAAAAATGTGCAAGTACCATCACCATTACTATAATCTGGACATGTGCACATAAATGATTTCACTGTGTATATTGCTAGTTCAAGTGTGGGAACCGCACGTTGTTACTTAATCGCCACTCTCTTATGAGCAGTACAACACCTTTAACAGTTGCGCGATTTGTGGTGGCCACCGTAACACACATACCACCAATACTGCATCACCTCCGGGCGGAAGTATCACCGCCTCTCTCTCCTGCTCCTCTGTCGGAGTTACTTTGCAGATTCTCTCCTCCGCCTCTCGTCGTTCTCCTATTGCTCAGCGCCAATCGTAGCTGCCTGCCGGTGATTTATACTTTTTAATTGTTCAAAGGAAAACAATAAGAAGCGTTTTCTCAGTTGAAGGGGGTAAAAACGGAACTGGTATCCTATGAGTGAACGATTTACAGGATTTAATGTATTTTAACATGTGTGCATGCAAGGATAGAGTGCAACAGCCTGTATTTATGTTTTATGATTGTGTCACTGAAAATAACATAATGTTAACACAGTCGAACAATGTACGTTACGAAAATGTCCCTATCCATGTTGCCAATGATTTTATGAAAATATGCATATCTGTATAATTCATTGCTTGAAGGTTTATTTTGAAACGTTGACACATTTTAAGTGAGTTTGATTTCATTGTTGTATTGCCCTTCTTGTGTCTGGCTTTCCATGGTAGAACCGAACATATGAAGCTATGATTTAGTCTAACGTTGGCTGACTAACACCTGCACTTTCAATGCAAGGCGTTTTCTCCTTTTCTGGCAGGTTTTTTTTTTTTTCATACAGATTAGCTGCAGCAGCTGAGGACGTCTGCAGTCCCATTTTAACCATGTCGACCACCGAAGAAATCCCTGCTTTTTTCAAGAGCATGGGCTCTGGGAGCCCCAAGCCCCGGCAGAAATTCTGTGGCATGTTCTGTCCGGTGGAGGACTCGACCGAAAACAAGACTCTGGATTTCGACTCTCTGTCAGTGGGTAGGGCTGGTGGCAGGACTGACAACCGAGTCATTGACAAGCAGAGGGACATCTCCCAGCCCGCCGCGAGGAAGGTGGAGATACGGAAAAGCACCGGTAAAGAAGCGCTCCAGAATCTCAACGATGAGGTAAGATATTGGTTATTGTGCATAGTCACGCTGGAAGACTCGTTACCTTTTTAATGCTATCGGCTTATGCTGATGATGAGGGAAGCGATACACATATGAGTACTTCTTGTCCATATGAGCGATTTGTTTTATTATCAGGAAAATGTATTGTTTTATCAGCCATTTTCTGTGTGCACAATCTCTTCCAATAAACCACTTTTGCTTTGTCACCTTTGAGATTGATTCAGAAGTAAATCAATTTATTTTGGACCAGAAAGTGAAGAAAACTTATTTTACATCATTGACCTGCAGCGTCTTTTTCTTGCCAATATGCATGAAAAGACACACCCAAGGAAACATGTAGATCAGATTTGGTTTTAAAAATGTGTCAAAATTTTTAAAATTATATGTTGTTTTGATTTTTTTGATCCTTCCTGTTGTCTGGTATATGCCATATAATGATATTTCATCAGTTAGTCTTACACAAACATCTTCTGTATGGCTATGCAATCAGTGATTCCTGTTTTTCACGGTATGACTGAGGCCCACCCTTGGCAGGGCACAAATCCAAGCGCAAATCCACCATCAAGTGTCCGCCAAAGCTGCAGTCAGCAAATCTCAAAAGTTATAAGTTGAAGTTAATGTAATGGCCATTATGCAGCAGCTATATGTATTCAGCGCAAATTTAGATTTATATAAATGAAGTCCGTCTTAAGTTGAGGCTCAAATTCAACCTGCTACATTTTCTTGCCAAATGGTTTATGACAAATTGGGTGGGGCTGGAAGAGTCTGTGAATGGAAGGCCTAATGTATAAAAACCAGATGGAAAAGGTATTCAAAGGCCAACAGGAGGCTCCACGGTAAAGCAAGCAGGACATAATGCATTACCCCTTTTGTGTATTAGTTTATACTCCAGCCAATGTCTTGCTAAATTAAGTTTAATGTAAATATGCACTTATGTGCTTCCATGGTTATGACTTTGAATTGAGTTTGTGATTGATTGCATGATTAACCTGAGCACTCTCTGAACACACCATTAATCAGATGTCCTTGCTATCAACAAGTATGATTACAGTCAATCAAGCAAATACAATCTCTTTTTAAAAACCTTCCTGTTTACAGATAATGATAGCATTTGTTAACTGTGTGTAAATACATTTTGAACATTATTTCTTCATGGCTTATACAATTTATTCCTCAGTAGGTAACACCTGGGGCTCATAACCAAAAGGTTGGTGGTTTGATTCCCATCTGGGACACTGCTGTTATACCCTTGGGCAAGGTATTTAACCCAGAACTTCCTTAGAAAGAATCAAAATGTAAAATGTAATGTAATGTAAGGTAAGGTAGATCACTATAAATGACTGAGTCAGATCAATGAAAAGGTCATTGTACTTACGAATTGCAGCGTCAGCTTGAATGAAAACCCGCACACCAAACAACAGGTGGGCTTTGTACCAAGTCGTGGAAACCCAGCTGTAGGAGATGTCGTCTTTCCAATTACACTGTTGCCGAGGCCCCGACACCCTATGGGCATTGAAGATTCCATGGCAGTTACTGGAAATAGTGCCAGTATGTCCTGACCAAATTCCAAGGCTGGTTCAATCAAATTGGGTATCTAACATCCCCTCCTCCATTGATGTCTGGTACATTGATGACACATTAGGATTTTGAAAGGTGCTGTATTAGTACATATGTTACTTTTATTCATAGTTATTTAATAAGTACTTCTAATGCTAACTTTTGAGATAATACTTTAAGTTCTGAGGTCAAGAGAAGAAATTTTAGCCCGGTGAGTGTTGCTTTACTCCTGACATGCAAAATTAAACTCAATATTTAATAAGTGTTGTCAATATCTGCAGTGTAAATGTTCCAAAGGAAATGGATGACAGGATAAATAAACATATTAAAACTAAAGAAGCTGCTCAGAATTATCCACCACCATCTGTGTCTGCCAGTCAACAGCTCTTGACTGGATCGTGTCCTGTGGACATGTTGGCTGGGCTCAACCAAACAGCTACAGGAGAAGCCAGCTTTCCTTGAGAAACAGGAAGGTCAATTTTTCCACTTGTAAACAAGACATTACTAATGCCTGAATGGATGCAAGATTATTGTTTTTAGGATGTGATGACTTCCTGAGTGTACTCAGTTCTTTGATACAATTTGTTGCATGTTATGTGTTGTCCCGCAGAAGCCAGTCTTTCATGGGTCAGAATGTTTAGCTTTGGTTGCTAAGCTCTCACAGTTATAATACAACCAATAAGTGTGAGTCCTAAAATTAAAAGTTATCAAGACTTTATTAGAAGTTATCAATGTGAATTCACTGTCTACCAAACCAGAACTTCTGGGGCCAGCTACAGAAATCTCAATTGCTCCAGATTCTGAGACAATCTTTGTCCATTATTAGCATCCATTATTCTACCTAGTGTTATTATAATTATTATTTATAGCATCATTATATTTAATGTTAGTATTTGTTTTGGTTTATCAAATGCATTTTCATAATTTGCATGTCTGACGTCAGTTACATGTTTTTCTCAGTTTGTACACTGTGAATTCAATGAAATAATAATTTACAAAAAAAAAACAAAACATACACTTGAGCCAGAGTAGAACAGGAGTGCCATATATTTTGTTCATCGTTACACTGAGTTCCAAGTCAGTTGGAACTCAATCTTTCAGGTCTAATTTCTGACAAAGAGTAAACTACTGTAGATCACAGGAACCTCGCAGCCAACAAGAAGTACACCCTTACAAAAGCTTGCATTATATTCATCTTTGCATCATGCTTTTCGCTATATACGTAACCATGGTATATTTGAAAACTGGAGCAAGATGCATGGAAACCTTGGCTGTGTTGCAAGTTTTCCAATTGTTTTTCATGCCCCACCCACCTGTAAGAACTGTATAAAGACTGTGGTGACTAAATATTTAAAACATTTCCTGCTTCTTTAGTATGAAGAATGGGGGAGGGGCACTGATACCTGTGGGCCTCTGTGCGTCTGCATTTGTGCTGCTCCGGAGTCTTTACTGACTGTGAATTCCCATCTGATGCCCAGGCATATAGGTTTGCAAGCAGGTGCTTAAGGTGTGGTCTAAGTACACCTGCAAGATGTCATGACATGCTGGCTAGCAGAGCTGTCCTTACTGGCCACAACAATGTAAATATGCCCGCTCATCTAGCCGTCTGTGTTTAATCCCAGTGGTCTGAGGGGAAACTGCTGCTATTACACATTTTTTGATCACAGCTACAGATACCACCATGTTGCTGAGGTGTAAGGATATTATTATTAAAGAGCACCCATGTTGTATAGCTAAAGTTCATTTTGCTTTTTTGTTATATTCCTGATGACTCCTGATGTTAGCCTAAATTGCACCCCAATTGACTGAAGCCCAATCAGTCAAATTTTAAATGTTAAATTCTGCAGTCTTTACAAAGGAATTGTCAAAGAGTGTATTTCAGCATGTCTTGGCTAAATTTCCATCTCAATATAAACAGGCTTGCATGTACGAATGCAGCTCTCTCTTGCTTTTCATTTGGCAGCATAGCATACTATGTTGTTTCAAGATGCATATGACTGGTCCGTAATGCTTTATAACAGTTTCTATTATGTTTCTATCAGAACTATTATAATAATACTAATCAAAGCACGCAAAAATATTTAACTATTTAGAACTGATGTCGGTAGAGAATAAATAGCCCCTGTTATCTACTTAACTGTCCAAATAAATTGCTGAAAAAGGAAGAGAAAGTACACATAGAAAGGACTAATTATACTGACCAATGAGATTGTATGAGGACCAACTGGTGAAAAGCATGTGCGCGTTGCGTTTTTCATAGATACATGTTCGGTATCCCCTTTTCCCCCTCTCAGCTCTTAGTCTGGGTTCAGAAAAAAAAAAATTATAATGGAGTGAGGATGGCCCTCCATTGGAATAGGGCGGGGCACTGCGCATGCACGCTGGCCTTCGCTGTGCAAATCTCTCCTGTCTGGGTCTGTCTGAGCAGGCTTGCTGCAGCGCTAAGGAAAAACGTTTGCGTTATTGCCGAGGGAGATTTTTTTCTGCCAACAAATCTGCCAACACTGACCTCTTCAGAGGGAGTGACCGCAACTGCCACTCGGATTGTGTCCCTCATCTTGGTCATATACCTGGTTGGCGGCGATTGTGACAGTGTTTTGCGGGGCGTCGATTCTCAAAAAAAAAAAAAAAAAAAATCGAGCGCACTTCTCTTTTGAGAGCGCAGCAGAGCAAGCATCCATTCCTTTGATAGCGATTCACAGCTAACCAGTGAGGTGACGAACAATATCCACCGAGAAGCTCTGAAGTCTCAGCTGTGAAGATGTCCGGGTATCAGGGAAAGAAAAATATCCCTCGAATTACAGTGAGTATCGGAATTTCCTTTTCTTATTTCTGTATTGGAAAAATAAACATCGATTGCTTGTGGTCACTGGAGCCACCTAGTTTACTGGCCGAATAGCTAAAGACGTGGGATTAAGCACAACCAGTAGGCTACAGTGTAGCCAGCTAGTTGATGGGGAACGAATAGTAGAAGGTATAAAACATGCTCATTGTTTTACCCGTCATTCTGTACATGTCTGTTGCAGTTGTTGAAATAATAGCGAAAAAGTGCACGTTAGTAGCATTTTGAAGGTGTTTCCAGATTATCTTTAACATAACGGTATATGCAGCTTCCCCGTAATGCTGTCTGGTAGCAAGGTGTTTTCATTGACAGGAAGTCAGGGAGTGACCGTCACTGTAGAGACTTAATTCATTATATATGTGGATTTTAACTGAGATTTTTACATCAGCGTTTCTTATAGTGGATCGTTTCAAGTTGTATGACGCGTGTGGCGATGGTAGGAGAAATTAAGAGTGACGTAAACTAGCTTGTTTAAGCAGAAATCCGCTGGCTAACCAGCAATAACTGGTGATCAATGTGAAGACGCACAGGCGGAATGAATAATGTGTTGATGGCTAGTGACACGCCGATGTTTTTTGTGCGGTTTAGCTGATTGAGCTAATGCAATAGATTGCTGGAATCCGCCCAAGCGCTCCATTGTGAGCGTAAATGGGGTCTCTCCTTTTCCATGGTTTAATGCGGTTCACATTTGAGTTCGTTGGTTCAGCCTTAGGTGGGGTGCTGTTGCGGGTGCGCTGCTTTTTTGTCGCCGTGGTGGCCGTGGGACTTTTAATGTCCGCGCAGAAACCACAGGATATGATGGCGACCGGAGAGCGTAGCGGGACAGGATAAAGGAAAGAAACAGATGCACTGGTTCTTTTCTCTTCCCCCAACGTGCAAACGAACGCGCGGCGAGTTGGAGTCCTGGGGAAACGATAATCAGAATTCTATGTGCCTCCGATATTTCTTGCAGGAAGATGTTCGCATTTCTTTCTCCTCGCAAGTTCTACCGTAAAGAACACCTTCTTCTCTCACAATGGACTCTACAGCGGTCCCCGCCCAGCTGTAATGAACTGATGTAACTAACCATGTCATTGTACTGGAATGAGGAAAATAATTAGCGTATTAGCATATCTGAGTGAATAAGATACTAAGGAAATTAGACCAGACAATACCCTTCTCGTCTAATGGTAGCTGTAGATTTATGATGTGTAACATTTGCGAAGATTGTTCATTCAAGGTTGTGCCTGTCTTACTCTAAATTATACTCATGGCTACGCATTTGTGTGTTCAAGTTTTTTCCCCACACTTTCAAGGAACTAGGGTTGGGGCCGTTTCACCAATGGTTGGTGCTTTTGTCTTGACAAAGGGAGCATCTTTGAAGTGGGCTTGGGCGGACAGATGGGGCGGGATTCCTAAGGCAGCTGTCAGATCTCCCTCACAACTGGAGGAGGGTCAGCTAAGCCCCTGTCATCTCAGGCACGTCATGCAGATATCTCAGTCAGGAGCACCCGGCGGGTCTCCAACCCACACAGGCCTGAACCGGGGGGAAAACGGGGCCGCGTGACACGGTCGGTCACCTCACGGGTGACTGGGAATGGGGACGCGGTGAGGACTCGGTTTTTTCCTTTCCTGCCGGTGCGGTGCCACTCTCTCAGTCAGACTGCAGCATCAGTGACAAACGGAGCATGCAGGCTTTGTTGCAAGGTTTACCCCCGCTCTCCCTGTGGTTGCTCCAGTTTTCCAGTTTCCCTGCCTTGAAGCGGAAAGGGGGGAGCCGCTGTCCATCTACAACCATTTTGGCAGCCTGCACGTGCTGCTGTACTGCTATGTTGCCACCTGGGACTGTGAACAAGCAGCATCTGATGCACACACACAAACACACAAAAACACACAAACATGCAAAAGCACACACTCACACACGCACACACACAAACACACACACAGGCAAGATGACTTGTAGTTGGAACCACTCAGTGGATTCCTTTGTGAAAACACAAATTACTGTGCTTCAGAAACTAAGTGATACCTTTTCTGACACTATTGGTACAGCGTGGCTTTTATAATCTAGTCAAAAGAATAGCTACCATAATGACAAGTTAGAATGTAATGTCCAGCATAGCATTAAGGTCATATGGGTTCATTACACCAGTCAGTGCATGTATGTGTAAATGTATGTGCATATACATACATGTGTAATATTCATCAGTCTGACTACATTTGGATGCTTACAACTGTAGTGATTAGGTTGTGACCATTGCAGTGAAAATGTTTTGGGAATGATTGTGCTTCATCATTGTAAGAAGGGCTAGCATAGTGAGACACAGCTGAAAAGTTTCACAATATGAAGTGTTGTCATCACATGCATGAAAAAGTGTCTCACTCTGAGTACATTTCTGTTTGCCAGTTTTTATGTTTGTGTTCTTTCAAGCCTTTTTGGTTGTTGGATGTGTGCTGTTACTGTACCTGGCAACATGAAGCAAGAGAAAGAGGCTGTCCAACATATGTCATGTTTGCACTTAAAAACAGATGAAGAAAAGGTTATGTCTCCCAGAATTTGGACTAGAAAGACAGTATGAGAGGGCCAAGGATGTCCTTCTTTGTCCCACAGGTGTGATGTGTGCGTCTTTCTCACATTTAAATGCTCGGGGGGGAAAGTTGTGCAAGGCTGTGTTTTTCCAGCCTCTCCTGGAGACAGAGAGACCAACATCTGCCCCTGGTTTTTCTGACTGACATACGTCTCTCTCGGGGGCCGTCTTGTGATGATCATGCAGATTGCTGGAATCGACCTCTGCGAGGGAAGTCTGTGCAGTCTGTGATGGAAGCCTAGTTACGAGTTTTTTACGGAATGATTTACCGCCACGTCCAAGACTTGCCAAAACAACAGAGGTTCTGTTGAGAGAAGGAAGCAGCATCAGGAAGCCATCCCAGCATGCTGTGCTGATGATGATAAAAGTCACTTCACAGTCTCCAGCACCACTACGGTGACTCGTAATAACAATATAACAACAGCACAAGCAATTTTATAGTCTGGTGGATTTTGGTAAACATTTCTGGATTGTAAGAGGATTTCGTCAACAGTGCTTCTACCTGCACCCATGGCCAACCATTTGCGGCAAATCTAATAAAGAATCAGAAGTTTGTAGTGGGGAAACAACAAAGGCAAGGTCTGGAGACTTTCCCGGCAAGAAACAAGCTGCTTTCGGCAGCAGTGTAGAACTTCATTATGTATCAAATGACATTAGAGGTGAATCAGTTGTCCTTGTCTGAGTTTTTGTGTGCACAAACAGTGTGCCAGGAAGCTTTATGAATCGCATATTTCATTTGTGCAGACCTCTTTCGGGGGAAGCTGGTTTTGATTGTTATGTGTTCAGCACATGGCTGTCTGTGCAGTTGGGTGGCGGGACTAAATCCGAACTTTAGCGAGCATAACGAACACGATGTGGCCTTGTTCCCCACAATTTGTCAAAGAGTAAAGTGCTTGTACAAAACCAAAAACCAAACAACAGAATCCATATCTCTGTGGCAGAGGGACATCTCTTTTTCTTACTATAAGATTACGGAAATAGGATGTGGACCTTAAGTCACTGCAAAAGATGGGGCCTCCCCATGGCATTGGCTCTCACTCATAAAATGCAGCTTCTGATGTGTATGAAGACCACTGTGTCCTGCTTTATCTTCTGTATAGTTTTAGCGCTTTCTCTTTGAGGATGAAGCTATGAAAATAAATTGAAGGGGGAGCTGGAAACTATTAAAATTGACCTACTTAAAAGAATGTTAAATATCCAGCACAAATCTCTCAAAAGTCCTGCATTTCGAATGGCATCGTGTATAATTCGGCCCGTTTAACCTCCGGTTAATTCCTAGCAGGACCCTTTAATGACGGTTGATTTTCTGAAACCACTCGGGTCATTGTGCTGGGGGATATAAACACCGCACTTCCTGTAGGTCATAACGTCAGTGGGATCTAGAGGGAGCCTCTGTGCTCCTCATTAGCTTCTCCCCTACCCAGGAGCGCTCCTGGAAGAGTCCACGGAAATTAAGCCAATTTTGCTACACTCATCTTAGATGTAGTGGTTTGTCCTTAAAGTGCCCCCTTGCCTCCTGTTTTTTTTTTTTTTCCACGACAGCGCAACACAAAGAACGGTCTTAGTTCTTAGGGCCTGGAGCCTCTCCGGTGAAGAGCGAATTCCTCAACAGCAAGGATTTCTCATTTGCGGTGAGGAACCGCTCAGAGTGCAGCAACAGAACCTTGTTCAGAAACCTGCAGGAGAGTAGACCAGTGTGACCTCTCCCTTTGAAGACGTGAGATGGTTTGCGGAACCTGTCAAGATAGGAACCAGCAAGATTAACTGCCCCCAAAGCATATTTTTAAATTCTTAAGTATATGAGAGGATGAAAAGTCAAAATCTCAACCAGATTGTTCGACAAATCTGTCTGTAGCGAGATTAAGCTAACGGGCAGAAGGAATGGGGCTGAAACTGTTGCGAACGTGCTGAGACCAGCAAGGGTTGTGCAGAAGCTGATTCCCTGGCATCCTGGGAGGAGCTGCTTGGATTAATAAGATTAACCAAAAGGACAAGAATGAACCTCTTTTCTTAGCCCTTCATATGTCCCTCACTGTGTATTGATGGAATGATTGAAAGAGCAGGAAGAGAACAGAAGTGCATTGATTAATTTAAATGGACGTTAAAATTTTTCATCAAAAGATATTTCTTTAATGATGTACATAGATGAAGAGTCACTGTAGCATCCCTTCACACTTACCTGTTCCACTGTGACATTGAGGAGTCACACTGAACACTGGAATGAAATTCCGGAATTGCAGCGCAATGCACGTCGATAGCGTAGCACTGAAAAACCCTTAGTTTGCTTTCAGTTTTTAAGTGTTGCCATGGCTAGTTGAGTGGGAGGTCCACTGTGGCGCATGAATGAAGCACAGTGGGCTGGCACAAAACAGCTGAACATCCCAAGTCAACACTCTGCTTAATGGAAGCCTGCATTCCACGGGTGTAATTTCCGGTACACTCGGCATATTGTGACCTCAGCAGTCATGCATGCTTGTCTGGAGTGACCACAGCTGCTGCTAAAAGGGTAGTGATTAATACCTAGGTCTCTTAGAGAAGGAGGCAAACAGGAATGAAGAAAAATGACCATGCTTACTGCACGAGGAAAAAAACATGTGGCTATTTGCGGTTTTCTGCTGAGCCTCTAATTAAAGTATGCCTGGACTGTGGGGTTTGCGCATGCTATGAAGAAAACTGGCATATTATGAAGTGAATCAAGCCATCCTTGAAGCTAATAAATTAGGAACATATAGCATGCTAGTATAATACACAACTTTGTGTTGTAGATTGTGAGGCTATGTATTTATGCCTTACTTTTTTCCTCATTAAATGATGGATTTGGAGTTGAATGCTGTATTGTTCCAGTTCACGTTTAACCCTCTGATTGGCCAATGTTCACAAGTATGCATTAGAACAATAAACAAGGGCTGAATAAACTAAAGGCTTTTCATGTGCAGTTCTAGCCTAGCGATCCAATGAACCTCAGTGTAGTATTGTGGCAAGGGTCCAGTTTAGTCTGAGCCGGGATATTTTTCCCTAACGTTGTTACCAAAAAGTCAATATGCCGGATCCTGTTGGTGCCCAGCAGCTCCATGAATAAGTGGCCCTGTCAGAGTAGGGCAGTGCTGGGCAGTGACATCTGGCATACCGCCTCTCCTCCACCAATTTTGTGCATTTAGCCCCTCTTGGAAAGATACAGCTCAAAATTGAACAGGGGTGTGAGTGCTCTCGGTATATGTATGTTTTGGCAATATTTACAGTGCACCTATAAAAGGAGCAAAGAGATTGTGTGTGTGTCTGTGTGTGTGTGTGTGTGTGTGTGTGTGTGTGTGTGTGTGTGTGTGTGTGTGTGTATATGTCAAAAGTACTTAATTAGTGTAAGGAGATATTTCCTCTTGGGATTTGAAGGGAAAAAATTATTTGAAGAAAACCCGGGGCAGGAATGTGAAGCGCTCTGTTCTGCTGGTGGGATTTTGACAGGGCGACTAACAGAATTAGGATGATGTGGATGTTACCAAGATGCTTTTCTGCTAACCACATTAGTGGCGATGCACACAAGCACCCAGTGCACCAGCCTCATTGCTATATAAGGGCCAGGGTTGGATGCTGCCGTGTGTGTGAGGAGTCAAAACAGAAAACAGAGGGCCTTTGTTAGCTCAAACTGGAGGCCTCACGGACCAATCTGTTCCCTTCCCGGGGCAACTGGGGCTGGGGACTGACCCATCTTTCAGTCCTGCAGGCAGACGACCCCATAGTTATAGATTATTCATAGCAGGATGCTTTCACAAATCTATGTTAGATTTATATTGGAGAGCAAAGGACGGCTTAATTCATGCTATCTGGTGTCCATGAAACCAGTACGAGTATCCTTGAGTGAAAAATCATGGAGTGCTGTAGAGTTTCGCTACATTTGCTCTGGTACACTTGGACAGGAGTGTTCTCATCCCATGAGTTATATTGTTGGTCTGTCATTGTAAGCAGCAAGTGAAACGGCTTGGATGAAAAAAAAAAAAAAAAACGGGAAAAGGGAACAGGGGATCAACATGGAGTGAAAGAGAAGCTGAATGCCTTTCAGCTGTTTAGGGAGATGAAAGAATGAAAGAGCAATTGGCAGCCGTGCTCAAAAATGCTAAGACTGGATCAGAGAACAGCCTCATGCAAGCTGTTCATTTTGCGGAATTCACATCACGTACCACATGCCCTCTAACTCAGTTCTGCAAGGGAGGGATTTTCCTCTCAGGAAAAAGTGTTACCAGCCTGTCACCTCTAGACCTCATCTAGGGTGCCATACCAGAAAAGGCATTGTAAAGTGAGAGCACTTTTTAAACGGTAGACAAATTATTTAAATGGATGTGCGAAATGATGCATTTTTATTAAAATGAGAAATTTCTAAAGAAAAAATCTTCAAACATGGAGCAAAACATATTTGAGTGTACAGTGTTTTTATGCTGTACTTCATTAAATAAAACAAAAGCAACGTGGAAATCTTAGTAATTATTTGAATGCCACTGTGCAAATGGCTCAATGTGGTCTACAAGGCTGTGTTGCAGATAACCATGCATTGGCTATGGAATCTGAGTTAGCATATTGTTCATAAATTGTGATATTTTCAGGGAACAGCTCATCATCTCCATCCTGGCCGCAGCTCTGATGCAGGAGAAACTCACCTGACAAAGCATTCCAGGTCCCAACAGAATTGTTATTGACAGATTGTTTTACAATGCACTGGCAGAAAGCAGATAGATTTCATAAAGCTGCGTCAACCTTATTGCAGTAGGTCACTTGCTTGATTCAGAATCGATGCCTCTGAAAAGCAGACTGGGTCATCTTGCATTTTTAAAGACTTTGGTGGTTCTGAAAGCCAGATGTAGCAAAATGTGAAAGCACTGAGGAGCCTACAGTCTCCTGACCTACTTTTACATACGTTCATGCTATGGTTGGACTTGCGGGAGTCAATGATTGAACTGAGAGAAATAAGAATCAACATAAAAAATTTATTTGCTGTGTGCTTCTGGAACACAGTGACATAAATATAAATTGTTACTTAGCCAGCTAGTAGAATGTTATAAGATCACAGAGTCATTTATGTAGCTTGCTTACACAACTTGTTTATTAGTGGTATTATGGTAATAATTGATGGTATTTTTTTGCCTGCTGTCAATAATTTCTTATTTTCCAAAAATGTACACCTAGATAGCCTGCACTTCAAGAGAAGTCAAGTGAAAGCACTTTAGATTGCCAGCTAACAAAATGTTGTGCTAATCCATTTTTCATGTAATCGGCTGAAGTAAAGTATGCCCAGATATTTTGGCTAGATACCAAATAATTCTGACCATTTGGTAGAAAACACGAAGTCATGCACAAAAGTGCCTTTACTTTTTGATTTAGAAACTACATATATTTCCATGCTGTTACGTCCTTGAACTTAAGTTCTCTTGTTAGGGACGTTCCAATGCTTTGTTGGTCATGAGTCTGGATTGACAGTTCTTGACTGTGAACTGTTGGGATTTTGGTTCAATTCCCTGGAGGGACACAGCTTTTGTACCCTTCTTATTCAGACGCTTTAGAATAAATATGGATATACTAATGTATCTAAACTCCTTTTGCAGGAAGTTCTGCTGAGGTCATAATTAATAATCGAAAATTACACATGCAGGACACAGAATTTGCAGATACTGGGCTACTGACTGAGTAATAATTAAGGGGCAGTTGATGCTCATGATAATAAGCAAAAAAGTTTACATTTGGAGGTGCCTCTTGTTTTGTTTTCATTTGATTTTATTGACATTGTTGGATGATCTCATATACAGTTTTATATGATATGTAGTTGAATAACTGATCTCTGTTGGAAATCCAGGTTGCTAAGGAAACAAGTGAGTATTAGGGTAAAACAAGTTTCAATGATATGAGAATACTTGAGAAATGGACACATCCTTTTATTATCATTTAATTCAAGGGCAGCTTGAATAGTTCAATTTTTCATCCACTTACACATTGCTGCATGTTTGGCAATGTCTGTGTATAAATGCAAGGGATGTTTTTGTTCTCTTCCGTTAGATTTTCACTGCATCAATAATAGAGGATTCTGAATTCATATGACCACTGCTTTATGTGAATTCATGTGACCACTGCTGAATGTTTCTGAAATTGCTTTCATTCACTGTTTTCATTCAGAATTAAGGCGGAATAAATGCTACAGGCTCACTTGTATGTGGCAAGAGTCCTCAATCACGTAATGTCATTGATTTGTTTGCCCTATGACCTGGCTCTGCCCCAGTGATTGAGTAATAACAGTAGGCACAGTAATTTCAATGCATTAATATTAGCAGGATCCTTTTGTTTAGTCAAAGAAAATGAACACTTCCTTGCAAATGTAAGACATCACTAAACTGGAATTCAGGGTGGAAATAATGACCTATTTTTTTCTTCAAGATGACTGACCCTACCATGAAATACTGTAATTCCAGTTTCTTGGCCCCAGATGTACTGTATGTCCCTGTGTCCCCCCCCCCTCCTCTTCTACTTCCCTTTGTGCTCACTTTCTGTCTTCCTCTGTCTCTCCCTCACTCTCTTTCTCTCCCTCTCTCCTTCAGTGAAATGTGTTTATATTCTGATAAGGCCTGCAGCAGCTGAACTGTGGGGATTTTCTTGGCAGGCTCTTGGCCGGGCCTTGCCCAGCTCTGCTGCTGTTCTAAACAGGAATGCGTGCCGAGGATTCTCTCTCCCTGTGTGGGGTTTATAACCCCTCTTACAGCACTCCTCTGCTATTCTTTTATTTGGTGTCTTTGGAGGGAGAAAGAGGCTCCAGACTTGAAACCATTCTATTGGAGTAATACACCTAAATCTCCCTTGCACTTGGAAGCTCTGCCCTGGGTATTCCGACGGGGTGGGAAACCAAAGTTATTGCTGTGGCTTTTGGTGCTGTAATTGTGAGCACCGGTGAATGGTGCAACATTAATTGATGTGTCTTATAAAAATGTGGTGGATGCTGTTATTGTGCCAAGAACAATAGGCAGTCTCATAAGCTGACTTCACTAGGCCTGTAAAATTTATTTCGCGGTGCACGCATTGTGTATCGGTGTCTGTGTTATACAGCCTGAGAACTCATTGTGAAGAAAGATTTTGTTACAGCCGAAGAGGCAGAAAGCCTTATATAGACACGTTTGGTTATTGATCTGCAATAAAGTTTTATACCAAGTATGGGAAAGCATTTAGTTCCAGAACTTACTTTCACTGTTTCATACTGCGAAAAATGTATTTAGTTTGGCAGGTAGGGCTAATTGTAGGTTTTGTAAGCCACTGTGCAGCTGTTGCATAAATCTTGGAAAGGAACAGGTGTGAGTAGCTGTGAGGAAACATGAAATAAAATGTAATTTTACTTCTTCCACCAGAGTGACCGTCTGCTGATCAAAGGGGGAAAAATCGTGAATGATGACCAGTCTTTCCACGCTGATATCTATATGGAAGATGGCGTCATCAAGTAAGTGTGTTCATTTGAGGTTGTTTAATGCACGTGTATAGTACCTGAGTCCCTGAGCCTCAGTGACTGTCTCTTAGGTGACATTAGCCTATCTAATGTCTAACAAAGGCAGAGTGGAATCAAGCCATTCACCACCAAGCAAATGATTTACTTTATTTTATATAATGACTTACTTTAAAATCACTCCCAAGTTTTAACTCTAAGTTAGAACTTCCCTTGATTGGATGGCTTTTCTCAGCCTGGCTCAATCACACACAGTCACCTGGTTACTTGTTGGTGCATACTTGAGAAACCCAAATAATTAATGCCATACAGTAATACAATGGTTCCCTGGAGGAGTCTGGTCTCCTTGCTAAGACTTTGGTATGAGGAAAACGACATTTTACTCACTAAAAAATAGCTGCAGTGTTGTTCTCACAACAGAAGCCAATTTTGCCATGTCATCTGTTGTTACAAGCCACTGAGTTGGCTTGTTCACGCCAGTTCATTTCCCTCCCCTAGTACACCAGACAGCTTATGTTTAGTCATAGGCATGCCACTCCATCAATTTCTGTTGGTCAGTACCCAATCAGTATGACCGCACAAAATCTAAGTGAATATAAGGTAAACTGTTGCCTTCACTGTCTGCTACCCGAAAGTCTAATGTCAGCTAACAAACTGGCATCCAGAAATTCCTGACCACAGGAGAGCCAGGGGCAAGTTTTGAACTGGTGCTCCTGTTTTCCGCACGGATAGACCCCATTCAGCCTGACCTTTCACAAAGAAAGAAGTCTCCCTGAGGCACTCACTCCTTTTTTCCCCGCTTTCACGCAGACAAATTGGGGAAAATCTCATTGTGCCCGGTGGGGTGAAGATAATCGACGCCCATGGGCGCATGGTGATGCCAGGGGGCATCGATGTGCACACACGCTTCCAGATGCCCGACCGGGGAATGACGGCGGCCGATGACTTCTTCCAGGGGACTCGTGCCGCTCTGGCTGGAGGAACCACCATGATCAGTATGTACTGCCGCGCGTCAATCGGTGGTGCAGAGTAAGCCATTAGAGCGAAGGAGAGGCGCTTTGAAGTTCCCTCTGTGAGATTTTTAGTTTTAACCTGTTATTCCAGGCCTCTAATCTGTGTTATGTCTAGGATTAGCAGGTTGAAAAAACAATGTCTAGACAAGGACCTCAGTGGTTGAATAGTTGTTTTTTGTTCATAAAACACCTGGAAGCCTCAGTTTGAGGGTGATCACTGTTTACTCATCATTATTTACCAGCAGCTGTGAAGTTCCAATCAATGTGCTTACGTAGCATTTTGTAACACACATGATTAGCAGGACCAGTTTTTTAGCTAGTGATCATTGGACATTGATTTACTTTCTTATTCCAGAAATTATTTGTTTGGTGTGCCTAGAGCATATGCAGTCTCTGCAGTGCTTTTCCATATGTCACTCAGAGTAATTATATTCATATAAATCTTGAGAAATATCCTTAGTAAGAACCAATGTTTTCTTGCCATGCTGCTAAAAGGTGAAACTGCAACCCAGCAAAATTGATTGTGGAATATCACGTGGCTGACCCTGTATTTTACTCTAGAACCTATGTGGAATACGTGACAGACCTGTCGTATTTAATACTTCCCATGCAATGGCATAATGACATGGAATTGAATTGCATCCATTTTAATGAACATTCCACATTTCATTTTATTTTATAGTCCTGACTCTTTTGTACTGATGTAGGAGTAAAAAAAAATCAGGTTTAAAAATATAAATATATCTGCAAATTATGTTCAACTGTGTGATAACTTTCTTAGAGGATGCAAATCATCAGGAAACATACAGCAAAATATCACCTTTTAGCAGAATAATCATAAGCATTGATAATTAAAGACGTAGCTTCATGGTGTATCATTTAGAAATGTTTGAGCCTCCCCGCCCTCCACCTGCTTAGCCTCCCCGGCCCTTTTTCAGCTTGTCTGCGCTCTCCATGCTCAAACACATGTCACGTCATCTGCTTAGGTTGTGAAATCATATGAAACACCCTCACCAGCTGACACAGCCGTAGCATGAACATCGCAAATTATTCGCACCACAGGGTCAGGATTGTCATTTCAGCCATCTGTAATATGCGAAGCAAATTGTAAGCTGAGATGAGTGTGGCTCGTGCAGCGGGGTATGTTATCTGTTCAGTTTCCTTGTTATTCTTGTAAGCCTTAACAGTTATACACAGTGTGACATTGTGTATAATTGTGACATTTATTAACTGACAGCAGTTTTGGCCTTCTGTGGTAGGGCCATTTGAACACAGCCTTGGACCAGTGTATGACATTTTATATAGTCATTGCCAATATGTATGATGTTAGTGGGAATTGTGAACGCAAGACGGTATTTCTTTGTGAAATAATCCTTTTGATGATGCCTCTGTTGATCTAGCTGTTCTGTGGTTGTGCTTTGGCCTGATGTGCTCTGAAGGAACCCTGTAAACTGTATGGGCAGTTTCACAGTTCTCACGGTGCTCTTGTGTGCCGTGCGCAGTTGATCACGTGGTCCCGGAGCCCGGGGCGAGCCTGGTGGCGGCGTTCAACCAGTGGCGGGAGTGGGCGGACAGCAAGTCCTGCTGCGACTACTCCCTGCATGTGGACATCACTGAGTGGCACAAGGGCGTGCAGGAGGAGATGGAGACTCTGGTGAAGGATCACGGTACGACATTAAATTTTGATTTAGTCGTGTATGTCGCAGAAAGCCTCAGTTTATTATTGATGTTGGAATTCCTTTGCCTAAACTCTTGGGAGTAAAGCAGTTAAGCCTGTAATTCTCTGATGTATGCAGGTTTTTATGCCCATCTCCTTTGTTCCCACTACCTGATGGGATATTTCTGTCCAGTAGCTTCCATGTCCTCCATACATTGCATGTGTCTATCACTCTTTCTGTCTCTGATGTGCTGTTGCTCTCTCATTTTCTGTCTTTAGGTGTCAACTCTTTCCTGGTCTATTTGGCTTATAAGGATGTCTTCCAGCTTTCTGATTCTCAGGTATGGTGTGGAGAATTCCTGTGTTGATTTTTGCCATTAGTGAACTGAATAAAGTTTTTTTTTTACCTGGTCTGATCTAATATGATACCAGTAGTCTGGTGAGCAAAAACAATGACATCTGAAAGAGCTTACTCCTAAAGCAGTCTACCATCTGTGGGAAAACAAAGGGCAGTTTCTGTGGGAAGAGCTGCTCTTCCATCCAGTCAGCTTTATGTACGTGTGTTATTTTTGAGGGTAGCTTATGAAAGGCATTACAGTCAGCGTCCCATGCAGACCGGCACAGTGACTAAGACAGATTGTTGCTGGCGGCTGTTCCTGATACAAGCACTGAAGTACTTCCTGTTTCCTGCGACCTGCTGCAGCTGCAAATTCCTGCAGGCTCCACAGCCACACAGCGGCCCTCCAAAGACAATCAGGCCCAAAAAGAACAGCCAGCTGGAGGCGAACCCAATGAATTAATGAATAAATCAGAGTGTTTGACTCATTCGAAAATGTGCGGCATCCAGAACGATGTTTGTGGATACCCGCACCTGGGCGAGGAATGCTCGGAGGTCTCCGGTGCAGTTTCGCGCCAGAAGCCAGAAACATGGTTTGAGTTCATTTTCAGGAAAGCTTTTGACTTGTTTGACTTGCCGTACAAAGAATGCCTCATGAGAGCAAAGGGCTGGCGCAGTCTCCCTCCTTGCGTTCTGATTGGCTGATGTCTCTCCCTGCAGATGTACGAGGTGTTCAGCGTGATCAGGGACCTGGGTGCCATCGCGCAGGTCCATGCGGAGAATGGAGACATCATTGCAGAGGTAACTCGCACTGAATCAGTGTCACAATCGCAGTCTCTCTATGAACTGTGAATCGATTAAAGCAGCGATTAAAGCCACTGTCCACGTCCTTTTATGTTTTTCTCCTCTCATTCACACCATCTGCCTTGTCCATTCAGGAGCAGCGCAGGATTCTGGAACTTGGCATCACTGGGCCTGAGGGTCATGTGCTGAGCCGCCCTGAGGAGGTCAGAGCCCCACTCACCCTCCCATAGCCACACCCACACAGATATTTGCTGCAGCTTTACGCAGTTTCCCAAATCCTAGTCCTGTTTGGAGTTGCATTTTTGTTCCAGATAATTAATTAGGTTTGATTTGAGCTGATGCTCTGGGTGATGGATTTGACATCATCGGACAGTTACGTGATTTAATCCTTACAAGCAAACAGTTCTAACATGAAGAGATAGTTGAAGGTGTTTTTTACAGTCAATTATCCTTAATATGTGGCCCTTAAACAAAGTTGGTCTGACTTGATTAGGCTTAATTAGTTGTTCAGTTAATTGTTCAATGCAGGAAAACTGCTCTTTGAAATACTACCTAATTAAATGAGTTGGGTAATAATGGATATCACTAAAGGGTCAAGGGACAGGCATCCTGCCTGTGAAATTTAGGAGACAAAATGTAAAAAGTTGCATCTTTCAGCCAGATGTTTATTAGGCATTCTGCAGTACCTTAACTTTTTAAAACCTTGGTGATATCAAACTGTACTGCATCGGGATGCATCCATTTTTGGGGTAGTTTCTAAGACTGTTTGTCAGTGGCTGGGTCTTCATTACCACAAAATAGCATTATGACCACAGGAGTCACTGAAATGAATGAAAAATGAAACTGTTACAAATACAGTACTTGATGAAATTACTTACCTCAAAAAGGTAGGAGGAGCTACAAACATTTTTGAGGGATACTTTATTGGTGACAACAAATTTTTTTGTTGTATTTTTTCTAATAGAGCTATACATATCAAAGAAATTGCTAGCAAGAAATAAAGTCTTTACCTGCAAAAGAGTACAGCTGCTTCTGTGCAAGCACTGAATGCCATGCAGTTTGTGTCTTCTTGAGGCAGTGCTTTAAAACGTTAGTTAAATATTCAGGGTTGCTCCCTCCTTTGTTTCGATCGTTTGGTTTGTCTTTTTTAGCACATTTTCTAAGTCTTGACCAGTGCTGCTCTCCCTCCTCTCTCCAGGTGGAGGCGGAGGCAGTCAACCGCTCAGTTACGGTGGCCAATCAGACCAACTGTCCACTCTACATCACCAAGGTGATGAGCAAAAGTGCCGCTGATGTCATAGCCCTGGCCAGGAAGAAAGGTGATGAACCTCTGCTGAACTGCTGCTGAATTTTTATCAAGTTAATCCAGACAGAATTTTATTTGCTGAGCAGACACCCTTAATCAGCAGGACTTGCATTGGCAACATACTGTCATTTCCACAGCAGGATTTTTGCTGTAGCTTCAGGTTAAACACCTTGGTAGGCACTTTCTTCTTAAGAGCAGTGCCGCTTGGATTTGAACCTACATCCTTCTGGTTACAAGTTCAGCTCCATAACTGTCATAGCACTGTGTTGTAATGCGGTTTTGTAACTGCCAGCCTGTTATTACAGTATATAGTAGTCCTTGGTTTGCTTTATTTGTCGGAAGCAAGCCTTTTGCCGTCAATAAATCCTGCCGTCAGATTATGTCGTAAATTTCCCCTGCGGCATGAAGCACTCAGAAGCAGCTGGGTCAGCGCTTTTCATGGAGAGGACTTGAGTGAAGTGCTCTCAGGAGCCTTTCACTGCTGTCCCTGACGCAGAGCCATTGGTTTTAATTATGGGGCGGGTCTCCTCTCATAGGCACTGTTGTGTATGGAGAGCCCATTTCAGCCAGTCTCGGCACGGACGGCTCTCACTACTGGAGCAAGAACTGGGCCAAAGCTGCCGCCTACATCACGTCTCCGCCCCTGAGCCCCGACCCCACCACCCCCGACTATCTCAACTCGCTGCTGTCTTGGTAAGGGGTCATTATCACACCGGTCGGACTGTGGTATGTGAGACAGAATATTGACAGTTCTGGTAAAGGTTCAGGAGTTCATTTGCTACAAGGCAGATTATATAAAGTAATTTTAATTTCCAACCCCTGCTCTTTATCTGTCTGTCTCTCTATCTATCTATCTATCTATCTATTGATCTATCTATCTATCTGTCTATCTGTCCCTATCTCTTTCTCTTTTCTCTCTGCAGTGGTGATCTGCAGGTGACCGGCAGTGCCCACTGCACATTCAACACAGCTCAGCGTGCTGTGGGGAAGGACAACTTTACACTCATTCCAGAGGGCACCAATGGCACTGAGGAGCGGCTGTCCATTATCTGGGACAAGTGTGTGGTGAGGGAGATGTGCACACACAAACACACACACACACACACACACACTCATACTCACACGTACACACAAATACATACGCAGACAGAGCCATACAAACACTCACCAAACCACGTGCTCACACTCAACCAGCCACATATACTCATACAGACGCACACACAGAGAACCACTTACATACACTCAAGCTAGACGCACAATCACACATACACAGTGCTGCCTACGCACATAATCATATACTCGCCTGTCCAACATCGCCACCATCACCTCTATTGTGGCCAGAACTGATATATATCTCTTGGTGTCCATTGCAAGGATTACCTCAGCCTCTTAAGGTTAGAGTGTAGGGATTGTGCCAGGAGCTTTCCTTTGTATTGTGGGCTGTGAAAATGCTGTGGGTCTGCCAAGAGTGTTGGACGTAACACACTCTCCTCCTCTCCCGTCAGGTGACAGGGAAGATGGACGAGAACCAGTTTGTGGCCGTCACCAGCACCAACGCTGCCAAAATCTTCAACCTTTACCCGCGCAAGGGCCGCATCGCCGTGGGTTCTGACGCTGATCTGCTGCTCTGGGACCCCGATGTCACCAAGATCATCTCAGCCAAGAGCCACAACCTGGTGAGGGTGCAGCAGAGGGGGGACGGTGTCACAGCCTCTAATCACCACATGCCACCACCTGCACTCTCTTGAGCACGAGTATTATAACATTGACTCACTGAGATGAAGTAATGAAAAACACTGCCTGGAGTGTAATCTGATCTAATTGGATATAGAAGTAAACCACAATTTGTGTAGCATTACAGCACATCAGCCCTACAAACAGACATCACTTATGTGAGTCAGTTTCAGTAATGATGTGTGATCATCAGGCTAGGCTACCGCTGTACGAAATAATTAAAGTCTGTGATTGTGTGAGGCCAGTCCAAGATGAAGCAGTACATCATGTTCATTTGGACTCCTTGTAACATAAGAGTGTACACACTACCCAACGGATCCACCCTTGCTGCTCTCTGGCCTTTTGCCTCGTCCTGTCAATTTCTCACAGTGCTCTCAGTAACAATGGCCCCTTCTCTCAGCTCTGAGTGACTTACATCACATGCTGACAGGCCAGGAGTGGCTTGCCCTACTGCCAATTCATTTCAAGGGGCCACGTGTGCCACTGCCTCTTACAGCTGAAGAGGCCAAACCCGAGAGTGACTCACACTGGAGTGAACATGTCTTTCCATTTTGTTTGTTTGGTTTGTTTGGGTATATGTTCTTGACAACAGTTTTTTTTATGCCCCAGTTCCTAAATACAATGAAATGAATATATTACATTATTGTCATTTAGCAGATGCTCTTATCCATAACGACTTACATAGGGTTACAATTTTTTACATGTTATCCATTTATACAGATGGATATTTACTGAGGCAGTTCTGGGTTCAGTACCTCGCCCAACGGCAGTACCCGAACCAGCAACCTTTCGGTTACAAGCCCTGCTCCTTACCACTATGCTACACTGTCACCCCAGTTTAGTGTATAGCTCTGAATTATAGAATTGTTATATAGAATAGTGTAAATCTGAGTTAGAATGGAGGCTTGTTATGTGCTTATTTGTGATTGGTTAGTAGATTGAATGAAGACAAAATAATGTTGCAGTGGCTATAATGTAGCCATATAATGAGCATGTATATGTATAATATATATAATGAGCATGCATAGGTGTGTGAATGCAATCCACCTGCTCTGTTTTGGTTAGGGTAGATACATATATCGACCATTTTGAATGATCTTCAATCTAGATTTGATTTGTCTCAATCTCCTCCCCTTCCCAGGCTGTGGAGTACAACATCTTTGAGGGGACAGAGGTGCGTGGCGCCCCCCTGGTGGTGATTAGCCAGGGCAAGATCGTGCTGGAGGATGGCAACCTGCACACTACTGAGGGTTCAGGGCGCTACGTGCCCAGGAAACCCTTCCCTGACTACGTCTACAAGAGAATAAAGGCCCGCAGCAGGGTGAGTGTATTTGTGTGCACGTGGGCACTTGTGCATGCATATACTGTGTGTGTGTGTGTATGTGTGTACCTAAACGAGTGTGTGTGTGTGTACATGAATATGTCTCTGTTTGTGCTTCCCCTTTCACAATGTACAGTCTCTCCTCTGGTCCAATGACCGCTACCACAGAAAGATGATTTTGGCAGAACAAACTTTGTGTTGATGGGCCTAATAAAGATCTTGTGATTTTAAATAGTTCCGCATTGCACTGGGAATTTTTGGAGACAGAGAGATTGAGAGATTGTTGCTGACTGTATTGATGATGGCTAGAGTTCAGAGGTGCAGATGAATACTTATTTCAGACGGACGTCTGGATGAGCAGACAGAGATATAAATAAGATGGGCACATGGTTATGTAAGCAGAGCGGCGGGGGAGAAGAGGCAGTCGGGCCGGTCTCAGACAGCGGAGACACCGGCGTTTGCTTTGTCTGACGGTGCCTTTTCTCGTCTGCCTGCAGCTGGCGGAACTGCGGGGGGTCCCGCGGGGGCTCTACGACGGGCCTGTGTGTGAGGTGTCAGTGACACCCAAGACTATCACCCCTGCCTCCTCTGCCAAGACATCTCCAGCCAAGCAGCCCATCCAGCCAGTCCGCAACCTGCACCAGTCTGGGTTCAGCCTGTCGGGTGAGTATAGCTTGGCCCGTGGTCCGCGTTCATACATATATGTGTGCCTATGAACTTTTCAGAGGTATTGGAGTGTTTCAGTGAATGTTTTAATGTATTCCTTAGTTATGTGCTGTTAGAGATTTTTCATGTAGCTCTCTTGATTTGCTTTCTTACTACTCACAAGAACAATTATGGATACATGCTAAATATTATTAAATGTCTGTACTGATTTGCGACTTATGGTTTGCCCGTGATTCATGGTTTAGGTGCTCAGATCGATGACAACATCCCTCGACGCACCACCCAGCGCATTGTGGCGCCCCCTGGTGGGAGGGCCAACATTACCAGTTTGGGTTAAGCTCTCCCATCGGCTGATTAGGGGAGGGGGATGCCAGGAAGCAGGGTCCCAGCCCAGAGACCACGCCCACCACAGGAGCTGCACCCAAGAAGGTCCCTGCGATATTCCCCCCCCTCCCCTGTCCCTTAACCACTCCCCCTCATTCAGCACACTCCGCCCACTGTCCCACATGGAGCCACCCACAGAAACATAATAAAAAAAAAAATCAATCGCCTCGTTTAAAGAAAAAAAGCACTCCGTGTTTGAGCACTCTAGACTGTATTATTTAGTGTTTTATACTGTACCTACCTACCTGCCATACGCCATTTTGAGTTTTTAAAAGGAAGAGTCAAGTGAATTGAGACTGAGCAGTTTTAATTGTTTACTACTTGTACGAAGAAATGGTATAGACGATTCTAGGATGTAGTGTTCACGTCTTAGGATAACAGACACAAAGGCTGTCTTTGCATTGTGGTCCAATGCTGTGTTTTTGAACATCTGAACTGAGACCAGTAGTGTGACATAAGCTCTGAAAAAGAAGCCTCAGAATGAACAGGGGATACTTCTTGTATTTTTTTTTTCACCACAGAAAAGGAAAAAAATATATCCTGTGTAGCTTTCAGCAGCCAGAATGCTGTGAATGAGGGAGGTGCTCAAGAATAACTGGTTATTCTATTCAGCTCTTCAGATCATGCAAGCGTCCAACCCAAGCAGAATTCCTGCTCCGCATTTGGAAGCTGCTTTAGAACTTGTGAGGTGGGAGAGCTTGGAAGGGGGCCGCCTTTGGCTCGCAGTGAATAATGTGTTTTGTTGTGTCTGAGTACGTTCTCTTGGCACTGACTTTGTGTATGAGTCTGTGCGGTTGTGGGAGAAGTGACTGGAAGCCGTTTTGAAGGAGCTGGAAGTATGAATCCAGGCCTGTCACTCTTGTACAATGACCTAGACTGTAGGGACAGAAAGGAAAAAAGGAAGGGGAGATATTGCCCCAACTGCTCGCTCTAGTTATTCAGTTTTCATTTGCCTCACCTTTTCTCTCAGTGCCCACTGTTAATGTGTGACCAGAATGAGCAGAAAAGCTGAGGTGAGTGTCAAGAGCCCCCTCCTCTGTCAAACGCAGAGTCTGGGCCTTGTCATCTCACACTGGAATCCACACAGCCCCTCTTAACTGCAGTGCAGTAGCAGGGTTTTAGATTATCTCTGCATAACATTTCGTGAATAGGACTGTGGCAGTGACCAGGCATCAAATTGCGCCCCTATGTTTCTGAGGAAAACAGTCCTGCTCCAGACTCCCTGTTCTAGAGGTGTGTTTACCAAAGTGTGCACTGAAACAGCCGAATGTTTCGCCCAGTTTTCCTCTCACCAATTTATCTGTGCTTACAGTGTGCCTCATCTGTCTCTTCAGAACCCATGCAATCCATCCAAGTGTTGATATCAGACTCTTGAGTGTTACTGACGTCAGAAAAACATGCAGTATGAACTATAGAATAATAACTGTTATTAACCAGTGCTAAAGTGCCAGAATTTCTTTCTATTCCTAATGCAGAGCTTTGAAAGTATCATTTTGTACATTACATTTTTCAACCAATGCTGTTGTTATTGTGTTTTTGAGGAATTCCCGCTGGGCTACATTTTCCTTTGTTCATTGTGGCAGCAAAGAGGACCATAGTGTACAGGTTCCGAAAGCAACAAGTGTTGCTTTTGAGGAGAACACTCGCGTTATGCACCAGTCTGAATTTAGCTTTCGATTGGTCTCTCAGAGGGCCTTAAACCTGGTAGAAATCGCTCGATCAATAGCTGTGTTGAACAATCTGTTTTCCATTTCACAAAGCCATTTTCCAGTTGTGATTTTTTCCCCCTGCTCTCCATGTTAGAGAAAACTTGGCATCTGTAACTAAACGGTCCCTCCCATGCAGAGACCTCGCCATAGCTCTGCTAATACACATGCAACAGTAGTGTAGTCTGTCTTTTCTCATCTCGATCGGTGTTTGCACTATTCTGGAACTGCACTGCATGCAGAATATTTGAAGGATGTTTTTTGTTCACATTGAAGGCAGCTGCAGGTTTGTGAGAAAGCCCTTTTGGCATGTGTGTGGTATTCACGTCCCGAGGATCCACAGAGGTCAGTAACCCCTCCCCAGAGGTCTGTTTTAGTATTCAAATTTTCATTCACATTGTAGGCTCTGTCAAGTTTTGGCGCAAATGACTGTTTCAGAAAGTGATTCTGGCCAGTTTTTTCACGGCTCAGCGGTCTATGAAAATGAATTCACTTTAGTCTTCCTTTTTTTCCTCATGTTGATGCACTTGATCTTTCCATTTTTTATATTTCTTTTTATTGTTTTTGACTCAACAGTTGTTGTTTTTTAGAGCAAAAGTCGTACTGAAAACATTGGCTAGTACATTGGCTGTTAGAGTTCAGCATGAGTCTCCTGTTCGCTTGCTCGGTGTTGGAATGTGCAAATCTCCGAGGAGAGGGCAGCAGAGGGTTAAAACGAGTCATCTCCCCACCTTCATCAGCTGGAAAACTGTACTGCACAGTTTGGCAGAGGGGAAGGCCTTTGCAGTCCTGTGACCCAAAGTATTTAACTCGCCTTTTCATCCTTTCCCTTCCCTCCCTCCCTTTTTTCTCTGGCCTCCCCATTGTTGCAGTCAGTGCGTTGCCTGGACGACAGGCCCGCGAGTCGCCCTGGCCCCGCTCTTTGTTTGTCATGACAACCGAGCTGCAATCGGAAGTTGCCCCTAGCAACCCCCTCCGGTTCTGGTGCTATTAGAACAACAGTGTCTACGGAAATGCTGCAGCACTCTCGCCCCGCCATCTCCCGGCCACGCCCAGCGCACTGAAACCCCATCATTCGGTTAGCCAGCTGCAGGCGCGATCCCCTCCCCGTCCAATCACTCATAGCCGTGCGCTCTCTGTCACCTGCACCACCAGCCTTCACAGTTAGGACCTGCTAGGACAGAAGCAGTATTGTCTAAAAGGAGTTCTGTCAAATTTTAGAGTCTAATTTGTTAAAATGAAATTCTTTTTTTTTTTTTAATTTGTATGTATATTTGTTTTTTTTTTCAGGGTATCTTTTTTCTGTTATTAAACACACCTCCCTGTCTGAAACTAGACTGCATTTACTGATGGCACGGCGTGTGCTTGTTTTCCTGTTTTGGTACATGTAACGCTGCCACTCCCGCTCTCGCTGTTTGTTGGATGGGATTCCTGGCCGCTTTCCGCCTAGTTTGTCATGGTGACAGCTATCGTAACCATGGAATCGGGGGCCTTCGAGGAGCCCCTCCCGGGATTCCTGCGGGCGTGGAAGTGAACCGTCTCACCAGTTACACAGCACTGCTGTCCTCCCTCAGTGATTCACCCCTCCGCTGTTTACCCAAACTTATCCCAGAGTCCAGTCTGATCTGAAGGCCCGGCCCCAGTATGACACGACAGAACACGACCCACAATTATACGTACATATGTACATACAGCCCCTCCTCAATACGCCGTACTGCTGTGCACCTCCCCTCCCCTCCTCGCCAGCTCTGGTTCTCTATTCCACACTAGTACGTGATGTAAACAAAATGCAGATCGAAAAGGTTTTTTTTTTTTTGTGTCCATTTTTACCTTTAATTTTCTGATTCCTCTTCTCATCCCCTTCCCCTCCCACCGCCCCGACCGTTGTAAAAGTGAATCTGTTGATGGTGTATGTTTTGTAGGTGATGGGATTTGAAGGCGCTTGTCTCTCTGAAAGCAGCAAATCCCAGTGATGGTTACGTAAAATGATTTTGAAAAATTAAAAACGAACAAAAAAAAAAATTACAGCTCTGTGACTGATTTATTTTGGGGCAGCAACAGTTGTGGCTGTCTCATGTTCAATCCTGCTCAAGCTTAAATAAAATTGATTGTTCTGGTGTGTGGTGCCAACTTTCTCTGATTATGAAACACAATTTCTGTCCTAGGAAAGTGTGCCATTTCTGTCCTGTGAAATGTTTTGAGAATGACATGTTTTTAGCGTTAGTGTCTGCTCCTTTACCTCTTGTTAAGTCAGTACACTCAGATGAAAATTATTATTCAGAATATTCACTATTATTCATTATTTGCTTGGCAGATAACTCTGTCCAGAGGGATGTGCGTAACTTACGCTTGTGCATATATGCATATACTGATGAGTAGTTATAGTTAAGGTTTTCAGTAATACAGCAGCAGTGGGTCTCATAATGAATGAACATGGTTACATGTGGGAACATGGGAACATGTGGTTACAAATGCAGTTACCCAACCACAATCACAAATTTGTGTCACCAGTTGTACCTGTAAAACAATTAATTTTTAAAATTAGTTTTATGTGTCATATGTGTGTGCTGGATGAAATTGTATCCGAAGTATACAATTCAGTCCCTATCAAAAGGGACTGAAATGATTATGCTCACCAGTTGAAGGAAAAAGACTGGTTTCCTTGGATCAATAAAACCCTATCTAATCCCAGGGGATCCAGAACTCAACTTCCCAGAGTCCTCCACAACTATGAAGCACCGCCCCAGTGAGTGAAGGAGCTGGTGACAGGAGATGAGGGCATCAACACTCACTTTTAGGATTGGAGAGACAACCTCTTGCCATTTCCCAGGGTAATACTGTAGCGTTAATGATTTCATACTGAGGTAGAACAGAGTACTATACTGCATTTTCACTTAAAGAAGAAAAATTATGCATATAAACATGAATTAACCCATCCTCCTACCAATACCTGTAGTGTTGTAGTGTCACATTCATCCATTGTTTACATTAGCAGACAGCCAGCAGTGGGCTGATCATGACAGTTTGACAGGCAGTGTAAAGAACACAAAGTTGCCAAGTGGTTCCTGGTGTCTTTATGTTAATATTCTAAAACTGTGGTCTTGGTTATTCATTATTTCTATTCTACATATATACACCTTTAAAATGAGAGAAGGAGAGTAGGATGGGATGACCAGGCAGTGTGGGTGCAGTAACTTATGGGGCAGCGCAACATTAGGTAGCCTCATCTTGGATCCATAGACCTTCATAGATTTTTTTTGTAGCAACACATAACCACTTCACAGTTGCTTACATGGCTATGCACAAAGACTAACCTCAGTTGTTATCTTTTGTTAAGTACACACCCTAATTCAGCTCAACCTATAAAGCTTATAATATGTACTGTCATAGCGGTATATAATTACACAGCTGAATGTTTATTGAAGCAATTCAGGCCAGGTACCTTTCTTGGGCGTTGATAAAGCTGGGTCACAGGCTCAGCTCCCTAACCGCTTTATCATGCTGCTGAACTGACTTCCTCGGGTACTGTGGTCATAAAGACCATTGCGACAGCAGCCATTAATATCCTCTGCCAATTTTGCGCGCACTATTGATTTTTGCAGCCTCTTACCCACACACCTCCAAAACCTCACAAAGGCCTGTCTCCTTCCAGAATTATCCTTTTAACTGAAGTTTATCCATGTTTCTTTTTCAGGTAAGTGATTCACTAGTGTGTGTCCTTGGATAATACACTTATTTGACATATTTAACATGTGCTGATACGACGTATGATATAGAATAGCAGCATAGCACTAGAGGTGGAATATGCAAAACAGGCAAGTCTGTGGATTGTTTAATTGTGGGTGTCTGATCAGCAGTGCTGAGGTCCTTCATATCATCCTTGTAAATCTTCACATGATGTTATCAAAAGCACGAGAAGGACGTGTCTGATGTCAAGCTGGCGTGTAGCAGGTGGTTGGTTCAGACAGGCATTGTTGCATCCAAGACAGACAATCTCTGCTCCAGTCAGATATTTCAATACCATACGGGAATGATCCGGACAGGACAATAAAGAGAAGATGACACAATTGATCCTCCTCAGGGAACATGGAACAGTAGGAAATGGAAGCATGTTATTCATTTACCATTTGAAACATTATTTCAATATTCCTCTGCATTAAAAGCCTGTATTGACACTACATGGCATACATGTGTGTGCATGTGCGTGCGCATGTCTGAGTGAGTGTGTGTGCTTGCAAGCACTTAATTTAAACTGACAGTAAAACTGCTGTCAACTTCAATGTGCCAGGCTTAGCAGATGTCTTGCATAGTCGTAGACACATAATCAGTAATGAATAACAGAATGTGTCTACTTAAAGTGAGTAAACAAACCTCTCAATCAAACTTCTCTATGACATGGATTAGTCAACTGGAATTACGAAATGAGTGGGTTTGTGCCAAATTTCAAAAAGTATCTGCATGCAACTACACTTTAATGACACTAGGTGGCGACATATCGCCTCTAGCCTGCGACCTGTTTGAAAGAAGCCTCAGGTCTTTGTTCTGTGATGTTGACTAGCTGTTTGAATGAGGCTCCATGTGGAGGGCATGATTGATCAGTCTTCATTTAAAAAAATTGTATTAGTCTTCTAAAAATGTCTTTCTTTAGAATTGGCTCACAGCAATTTTAGTTATGAATGTGGAGGCCCAATTAGTGCTCATCATATTGTAAGGTGAATTTTAGAGCACTGATGAGGAGAGCTTGAAGCGTACTGCAGGGGTCTGTCTTTTCACCCACACACTCAAGTGCTACTTAAAACAAGCCATCCTAAGGGGAAATATGCTTCTGAGTTTCAGCTGTGCATAGCAATGATTCTCCTTTTGCATGTGATGATAGCAAACATTGTTAGGTTGGGGAAAAAAACCCTGCTTCATTGCACATTCTGTCACTAGCAGCTCACATGGCTATATTACATTACATTACGTTATTGGCATTTAGTAGACGCTCTTATCCTGAGCCTTACATAGGTTACAGTTTTTTACATGTTTCCCATTTATACAGCTGGATATTTACTGAGGCAATTCTGAGTTAAATACCTTGCCCGAGGATACAACAGCAGTGACCCTGCGGGAAATCAAACGAGCAACCTTTCAGTTATGAGTCCTGGTCCTTACCACTATGCTACACTGCCACCCCATCATCTTTGAAATACATTTGACTTAATAAATTGTACAAGCATAACAACAATAATCATACTATTAATGTTACTTATTATTAGAATTATGTAAGTAGCTGTATTAGTATTGTTGCTGTTATGTGAAAAGCACTATTCATTTGTACATGGAAATATGTACCGGAAGTGTGTTCAGTGCTGCCAGTGGCTGTGAGTTATGACGTCCCATGTTGCAACACAAAGTTTTTGAGGGACAGATGTACTGGTGGGGGGATATGGATGACCAGGTCACACTCATACTCCAAATGGAAATTTAATCAAGGAATGTTTTCCCTCAGATACGACATGCTCGGGAAAGTTCCACACTTGAATCCCAGACTTACCCTCTGTCCCGGGCCAGGGCCGAGCGTCTTGCCTCGGGGGTGCCTTTTCTCAACCACCGCCTTGGCTGGGAAACTCGAGCAGGACGGTCCTGGGCTCAACTTTATTAACAGTTTTCCCATCCCGTGAGAACTCCGGACTCGTAGTGACCCAGCTGAGGCCTGGCCTTGATATGTCACTGAATTGACGAGTTTGGGAACGACACAAGAATCTTGTGTGCCACTGCAGCGGAGGGGTTTCCTTATCCATACAACCAAAGCCAAGCGTCACTTGTTTTCTACTCTCCAAAATCACATTACATTCAATGATTGGTTCACTCAGAAGAAACCCTTAGCCAGGGTAATATGTATGTCTTGTATGTATGTATGACCCTTGTCTACGTTTTATATTTACTTCATCCATTCATGCACACATTCATACCAGAAGTCATGGGACGTCCATCTCTTAGCAGGAGAAAGGGTGTGACTATGCACAGATAATTACATTGGAACATTGCCATAGCCAGCACAGAGCCCCGACCTCAATCCAACAGAACAGTTTTTGGATGAATTGGAACACAGAATTAGTGCAAGACCAAGGTCTTTGGTAGTGTAGCTTACAAATGATTTAGAGGAGTGGAACACCATATCAACCGGCTTTCTACTAGAAATTAGTAGACAGTTTTTCCACAACACACAGACACACTGAAGCAGACATTAAAGACAAACATCGGCCAAGATTCTATTAATTTCTTGGAATTCACAAATACCCACATTCAATGATCTTTAACAGGATAGTGTGTATGAATGCTTGTTGATTAAGGTTCAGGTTAGGTACTTGATCAAGCGTACCATCCATGTCATGGTAGTAACGGGTCTACTTGGCTTATAGCTACTCTCCGTTTCTCATATATGTTAATACCTATATTACTCACCCTTCGGAGGAAGGTCTCCTCTCCTCTCCTTTCACTGAGGATTTCTAGTTTCCAGCCGAGTTCCCAAACCCCAAAGGCACACTGCTGCCTTGTACTGCATTTCTCTTACATCCCTCAGTCAGCCAGGTGCTCTGCAGTCATTAAGGTTGTCAGAGCGTGGCACTGTGTTATAGTATTTCCCCACCCACTCCTGCCTCCCTTTCAGAGGAAGTGAAAAACAAGGAGTCTGGGTCTATATCAAAGTTTATATGGCTTGCGTCTTTCCGCATCTACCTTTGTAGATGCCACAGTGTGGAGCCAGTCAGAACACCGGGCTGTACCTTTTACCTTTGTGCTTTACATCAGAACCTCCAGCTACAGAATGCGTAAGAATAAACTGTCCCGAAGGGTTGCCGCTAGGCAAGTCAAGGATTCCTGAGCTTGTGTCAGCAATTCAGCAACCGACCTCCCCCCTAGCGTGAGAGAGACCAGGAGAGGAAGTGCGTGCCAGGATGTCTGCTGAGCACCACAGCCAGCAATCGACCTCCCAGTGACATCATTCCTGGGGGAGGGGGGGGGGGGGGGGGGGGGGGGTGTGAGTCACGGGGACAGTGGCGGCACTTTGTGTCACTTGGAACAGAACTTGCGCCAGGTGAGGCGTCACATTTCCCCCTCCAGTGAAACAGGATTTGCAGTTACCTTTTTGGATGGTGATATGGATCCGAGGGCGGGCAGGATGACAGATGGATCGGCTATGCGTGATGGCGTGACCCAGCACCGCTGATCCGCGTGGTGGGAACGCTGCCCACGGCATACCAGCAAAAAATGACCTCTAGCGCTACCACTCAGTGAGAGCTGCTTTCCGTAAGCCATAAACCATTTTCTCCCCCCGGTGCGAGTCACAGGCATGCACATGCTGAGATTTACTGCTCTCCCACAGACCCCGGTGCATTTCCATGCATTATGTTTTATTAGCGTGTCTGCGTGTTTGTGCGTTTGTGTGCGGGCCATCTGCGTGACACCCACCCCTCCCCCCAGAGGAGAATGCCGGAGCTCACTGAGAAGTGCCCTGCATGCTTCGGAGGCTCAGGGACTTGGGGGGGGGATTTGGGGGGTTTGGTCTGAAGGACGGTCGTTAAGTCTAAACATGAACCATGCACCTCCTTTTAATGCTTCCTCACTTGCATGCAGCTCACTCCCACCGCAGTGCCAGGAGCCGGAACAGAGAACCGTGGGAATTTTGGGAATCGCCACACGAGATGTATGAGCCCTCTGTACTTTCAGAGCGTGTGCAGAACTGATTGATTGGTTTCCGTAGCAGCAAGCAGGACTCCAGACTGACCTTGGGACTCCAAAAGCTTTTAAAACCTCTCATACTCTTTATTATGTTATTTGACATGGAGCGACGCCGTTGCCCTGTCTTCCCACTGCTGCCAAGACTGCACAGACAGGGCGCTGTAATTAAAAAGAGCTCGGCTGCTTGCCTACACTCTGACCCTGGTGAGAGACTAGGGAGACATCACGTCAGTCAAACAGTTCTCACAGCAGTGAGAGACAGCTTGGCAGCTCCACAGGGTGGGAGGGGGAGAGGGAGACCTGTTTTTAGGAATTGTTCCTAACACATTCCTACACCATCCTGGTTTTAACATTCTTTTACTGAAGGGCTTCACTTACAGTGATGTTCACAGACTTTTACACACATTTATATAATTCAACATCACACTGGGAACATGGTCCTTTAAGGAATGCATACTTCAGTGTTTTGTGCATCATACAACAGGATTAAAAGGATGCTCTTGGTGAGGTGTTCTCTTGCATCAGTCTTCATAATTAAGACCAGAAAACTGGAAAAGAACTGTAATTTTGAATACCTAAACTGAAACAAAACACAGTTCCATCTGAAGTCTTCAATGTGAAATTATGAAGGGTGTTGATATCACATCAAGGGTTGAGCCACTGTCTTGTACGAAGCAATGTGCCTTTGATTCGGTTTACCTGCTTATCCATCTCCGACAGACTGAAAAGAGCCAACTCTTGGCTGGCAACAACCTTCTCATGTTCACAGTGGTCCACAGACAGTCATTAAATTGCACAAAATTCCATTTCTACATAAGCACACAGAGCACACTGACCCCAGAGGGATTGTCATTCAGATTCCCACATACAAGCGTTCACACAGCTCAGATTTACACAGCCATTACTCTGTATAGTTTCTGGATTAATCAGTAGGCACTCTCTCAGTGAGACCAGGACTAAGCAATAGCTTTTATGAAACTAATCCACTTAGCAACCGCAGTCTTTCACTTTGAGTCTGCGCTGTTTTCATTGAATTTACAGGGCAGGCGGTGGCTTCCAAGGCTGTCAAGAGAGCAAAATGACACACGCACGTGCTAGGATTGTAAAACCAGGGCACATGACTTTGTTCAGCGATTCTTACGTTGGCCTGGTGATTCTTGTTGTGCGTAGCTATCGTCTTGTCTGTAGCAACCTTTTATCTGTATTGGTTTGAAAAAGCAAAGACAAAAAAAATCCTTAGGGTCTTCGCCAGAGTTAAAAGTTCATCATTGGTGGTGCAGTCAGATATGTTTTCTTTTCCCAAGCATGAAAGCCCGTTGAGGTCTTGTATTATAACTGATATCATCAAGTTATCTGTCCCCCAAAGCATAAAATCCTTCACATGGGGCCCTGATGACTGGAATCATACAGGAGATTCTGATGTGTGAAATTTGAGGACTAAAGCATAGCTGCATAATGATATGGTACATTTTGAAAGCTTGTCTTAGCTTCTTTTACGGTTTTTGAAGGGGTTCTAAAAATTTTAAAATGTCCCCTCTGAGCTCCTCTCTCTGTCTCACGTCCGTAACATATTTGATGTAACACAGAATCATAAGTCATGCAGTGACATAATGCAGTGTGCCAGCTTCTGATGTCAAGGAAAATGTAATTTCTTGTTTAAATTACATTACAAAGCAGAACTTATTTACCACACAGACAGAAAAGAAGCTTTATACAGTAAAGCAAAGACTTGCTTTTCAGCCTGGATTAGGAGACAAGACTGGAAAATGAGAAACTCTTGTACTAACATATTTGCAGTGCTGTGTATCAGGCCTTGCTGTTACAAAGGACAGTCACTGTTTGTTGCTTACATATTGACGAATGCCTTCAGTTATTTTGGAGTTATTCAGGAGCCACAAACCTTTGGCACACATAGCTGGCATTCCAACAAGCTTGTCAAATGTCTGACTGGTGATCTGCAGTGCCCTGCAATGTTTTACTGGAACCACTGGGAAAGTACAAGGACTGAACTATGGAAAAAACCCCAGTTTTGTCTCCAGACCCTTTTCAGGCAAAGGCAAATTTAACTGAAGCATTTATACCATTTCAATCACTTTACAGTGAGGCCCAGTGAAATGAGTGGTTGCATCCTAGAAAACCTGCTATCTCCAACCCAGTCAGATAGCGTAGCTTTACCCATTTGTCCATCATACTTGACCTGTCTGGTGTTCTGGTGTTTTGATAAACTTCTACATCAGAATTTTTAAAGCTTACAATCTTACAGAAGCAATACAGGAATGCCATCATCGCCACTGTATTAGCATTCATAAATGGCAATGCCACCTGACATAGAGTATGATATGAGAGATTACCATAATAAATGATAAAGTAATGGTAATGTCCCATAAGACACAGGACACAGCACATTCTATGAAGTCTATGTCAGTTGATATATGTGCTTGTGAATGTATTGTGTAGGGCAGGGTTTATGAAGGATCTACATAATTCTTATGCAGAAACCTACACTTAAATTGTTACCAAAGGCTCTAACTCCCAGGGTGGAGTTATGGATAAAACCCCATACAAATGCTCCTCTTTGTGCCTGTCCTCAAAGTAACAGAGAAAATATTTTTCTCATAAACCGGTGGCTTTTTTGATATCACCCAGAACCTGTAGAGTGTGCCACTGCACCTTGCCATTCCAATAACAAGGATTTGATCTCCCTGAGGTCTTCTATGTGCAGCTAGCTACACAGCCTCCCCATTCTCACACAGAGAGAGCTGGTGGATCTTGATGACAGGCAAGGTGCCGGGGCCGGGCAGCTGGGAGGGGGCGGCTCCCTGGGTAGGCCCCTCCCTGCCAACACAACAGCAGGCCCTGAGGAGGTTCTTGCTGCGAACCCGGGCGACCTCGGCCCTGCCTGGCGCCGCCCCCATAGACCCTGCCCCCGAAGCCGCCGAAAAGGCCCGCCATTCCCTGCCGGCGCTGGAGGAAGGGGTGCGGGACAGGGCGATGCTGGAGGAGGGGCTGAGCCGAGAGGCCCCGCCGTGGACCTCCAGCCCCAGCGTGTGGAAGTGGCCCTGGCCCTGGCCGTGGCCCTGCGGCTTGGCAGTCCGGGCGTGGTAGCTCAGGCAGCCCACGGCCAGCACGTTCTGGAAGGCCTTCTTGAACTCCTGGCTGGAGCAGGGGTAGATGATGGGGTTGATGCAGCTGTTGAAGTAGCCCAGCCAGAACGTGATCTTGAAGACCATGTCTGAGGGCCTGTAGGCAGGGAAGATGGAGCCTGCGGCCACAGCACAACAAAAAGAAACACATGAGACACCTGAGACTGATGAGGTTTGATTTTGGAGTTTGGATTGCATTCATTCAAGCAATTTCTTATATCATAAACTTCGTTTTCCATTAAAGAATACTGTTTGGTTTCATGCACTTTTAATTCTACCAGCTAGTACATTGTACACTGTCTGGCAAAATATTGAAACTTGGTCATGCTATGCTTCTTATTTTGTTGACTCCTTATATGGCTTTTTGCTTGTGATGTACTGTGCCTCTGCCTTGTAAGTGGCTTTGAATAAAAGCTTCTGCCAAATGAATAAATTTAATGTAAATGTAATGTAAATTTTGCAATCACTTTTTTTTATGGCTGCTCAATATGTCAATCTGGTCTCTGATATTGTAGCAAGATAAACTCGTGCATCCGACCAAACAATATCAATATCAAGAATCTGGTATCACCATAACCACTTGATAAAACACTTACAACAGGACTTATGACACTGTATAATTTAATGTCTCTGAATGCATAAGTATGCCACTTTCTAAGCTTATCGTAAATTCTGACACAAAAGACCTGTGTGGGAGTCAGCCCCCTATTTAGACACAATATACATAATTTTATAGGTCAAGCACACACAGATATGTACATATGCACACATGCATACATACACATACATTCTGTACATGGAAGCATATTTGAGTCTGTTTACTGAATCCATAAGTGAAACAGTGAAAGGTCCTTCATGGTCGAACTGATGATGACAGTTTTGGAATCAACTGCGCAATGAAGCCAGTGAAGGAGTCTAGGCATCAAAACGCCCAATTAGCATTTAATTGTCTGTGAAGTGCAAAATGAAAATTGTCCTGACAGGGTGCTGCATAATGATGGTATTCTTCTCAAGGGCACCACGATCAATTCAGGTACAGCAAATCAAAGCACGTGAATAGGGCCGGAAATATCTTGTTAAACTGGGCCACATGACCAAAACCACACCCACTCTGGAATGTATTGTTGCAAAGGTTGCAAAGAGAAATAATTCATACAGCTTCTTGCTGACAATTTTTATAGCATTCAAAATGCAAGGGAGAGAACAGGACAAACACCCCACTAGGAGCAGGGGCAGTGTTTTTGATAGGTACTGTTTTCCTCAGGCATCGCTTGAGAAACAATGCGTTAAACTACAGTGCCTGGTGCAGTGACCCTTGAAGTAGAGGTGAGGTGAGCATTTTTTATGTGTGTATGTGTATATATATATATATATATATATATATATATATATATACATAAAAATACTCACCTCATGTACCATCATGTACCTCATGTATTAATATTAATATTAGACTATATAATATCTATAATATCTATCAATATTGTATATCATTATTTATCCTACACATGTGGTATGTAACTATAGATAGATAGAATTCTGTGTGTACAAATTGCAAATACCGGGATTCCATCAGTCATTATGAATGATATGTGTGATTTTAAATCAAGAGCAGAAGTTCTGCCACGTGTTCCTCATTGCATCAGGGTGACCTTTAAATGTGACTCTGCATAATGAATTTAAATCTTCCCATTATTAAAGGCAGTTTTTATCTGAGAGACTGCCGATATTCATGAGGGAATAAAACCGTGAGTCATTCATAAGTTCAAATTTAGCAATCTCCAGGAATAAAGGAAGTGGGCCAGATTGCGTGGCTCCCTTATTAGCCCGATGCGTTCGCCTCGTTGTTTCCGATTTCCCTGCCAACGAGCCCGCTCCTGACCAAGGTTAACAGTTCTATTTAAATTGCCCTCATAAATCCCGCCCCTACCGACTAGGGGAAGGACGCAACACAGAGAGAACAGCACAAATCACGGCGGGGGAGAACAAACGGTGACTGCTTGCACAGTAGAACTACAATGCCACCTTAAGCGTAGGTGACTTTTAACACCCAATGGCTGGCGCATTAAAATAATTAAAAGCCCAGAATGCTGGACGGCCTTCAAATGATCTGTCTTCAAAGGAGAGAGAGGGGGGGGAAAGCTGTCTCATCAAATATTTTATTGCATGAGCTGAAAGGTTTGTTAATGAAAGGCTTTTGAAAAATGAAGGTGTGACAGAGAGAGGCCGTGGCGGTGGAGGGCACTGTCGGGGCAGTTTTAGAGAAAGCAGATCTCTGGCAGACGGGACAATGCCGTCCTTTCTTTTCCCCACAGTTCTGCAAGGGGGTGAAATCCCAGAAACGCAGCAGCCAAACTCTGCAATTCTATTATTCTGCTCACGATCAAGTCAACGTAATCTGGCGCCTTGGAAAGCCGACGAGCGCCTCAGACTGAATGCAGTGATTATGCCTTTTGTGTTATGCGGAATACAAACACCATGTTTTTAACCCCCGAAATGAGAGTCATTAAGAACCTCTACAGCAGTAGAATCTGCAGTCATCTGTAATTTCCTTGTCTGTGTTCCAGATGAAGTGAAGCATCACTGATTTCCTTTTGCACCAGACAACTCAGATCCTGGTCAGAGATCAGGAGAGGTGGAGAAGTGGCTGGTTTTGCCATGCTGAAAATGACTGATAAATGGCTTCTCATGGCTCTGTGTTTTTACAAGTGACTATGAAGGGCAAGTACATAGCAAAAGAGACAAGCCTGGAAAAATGCATAAACAGTCAGCGGGGTCACTTCATGGCAGAGACATTTCTCATCAAGCTTTTTAACTGGTCAAAGTCCTACATATGTTATTTCCTGGCCTTGATGAAGCTGTCAAGCCAGCTTCCCTGCCCCATAGTGGAATGAGCTAAATAAACACCACAAAGCAGGTTCATTTAATCTTGAAAGTGACAAGGGCTGTAACAAATTATTACTTTATTACTTCAGCCATACATAACTGTAATTACAGCTTGTCCTTGTGTCATGGGCTTGTTTAGACAGGGTGGCTATTAATGGCTTAAGTCTCAACGAATGTTCCTCACCCTACACTTACACGTAGTGCAGAAGTGCTAAAGTAAGAGCGCTAAGTGCATGAATTGCTACTGAGGACAGGGAAGGACATTTCAAGTCATGCAAAGTCAGCTTGTGCATTTTCCCTGCTTGATCTTCCGTTTGTAATGTCAATTAAAGCAAGGGCAGCATTGTTGGTATCTCCTCTACATTGTCTCTCTCCCCTACAGAAGTCATTCTGTGGGCTGGCCTAACTCTTGAACTGTAAAATAAAAGAGAAGAACGAGAAGATCATCCATTGACACCACCACTGTGACATCACATCCGACGTCACCCTGCATTAGTGGTCAGCGTGCATGCTGCATGGAGAGGGTGTTCCTGTTTGAAAGAGCCAGCTCGCAGCTGTCACCGGCCAAGATGATGAACCGATGCAGGCGTGGGCCCAGCGGCGGCGCATGAAATACGACGAGCCGACGGGTCTGCCAGCGTGTGCTGCGCCACTTGTGTTTTCACCAGGAGGGAGGGAGGCATGATGGGAATGCAATACTAAGGGAGGAGGGCGACGACGGTGTTTGTTATCAAAGGGGCAGCTCGCCAAACAGGTGCAGGCCTGGCCAGCAGCGGTGTCTGTGGAGGTCTCCGTCACCCACTGACCCTCCTTAGAGAGTGTGTCTTTCTACACAGACTATTAATATACGACCGTAAATCAGACTCTTTAATGCACGAGCTGTGTTGCCATTACAAAGAATCTCACATTTTATCAGTAAGCGTGAATGTGCATGAGTGTGAATGTGAATGCTCCACATGCAGAATGCTAGAATGTTCAACATTCCAGGGCTTCTGCTTGTTTTATTACCTGCCTTGCTACATTACATAGCACTGGTAATGGTTCTATGGCTTGTTCCTCTAGAATTCAGCTTACTGTGCACTTAGCGGGATAAGGATGCAATAATGGTCACAGAGGTGGGTGAATTTTCTGTGACTGATGGCAATGTTTTGCCATTTTTCTCTTTTGACAAGGTTATTGAAAATGCCCTGGCAGAAAACCAGATGGCCTCATGAAATATTAACCATTTGCCTGAATGCAATGGAACCGTCGACAGCAGCTAAGAAATGAGGGTTTGTCACCTGTGTTTTGTTGTTTTCCTTTCTAAATCTGCTTATCAAATTCAAAACACCTGCATTTTCTCAGAGTAGTGGGTGTGTGAGGCATTTTAAATAACTACATGTGCATCAGTCAATCCGTGGCCTTTTCATAACTCTTATGAATACACCTCAATTACATCCATTATTTGTTCACATTTACATTTGGATTGCATTCACTTATTAATTAAATCAAAATCAGACACAGCTAATGCATAAATACATTACTATTTCTATTACCAGTCTTGAGCCGGAAGGAAAACTCATCAAATATGCATATGAATACAAATATATACATGGGCAGATGTTCCCTTTGGGGGTAATTTATTGCACCAATATTGCACTGAAGGATGCTACACAAGTGATAGATCTCTTTGGTTCTCCGCTGTGCTTGCATAATACACGTGTTGACTGAAGGAAAGATCACTGAGGAAAGGAAAAGGAAAAGGAAAAGAAGAAAGAAATTATATCGGTTTGATAGGTATATATAGAATAGATCCCTGGTTTTCTATTTTCTGTCTGACAGTTGTGTTTGTGTTTGGTTTCAGGAAATACTCTCCTCCATTGAAAAAGGGAGGATTTCTATTTCAAAGTTCAAGAGCGGTCAACCTTGAAACACAAATGCCTTAGGTTTGGTAATGGAAATGTTCTATTGCAGGGGAATGAAACAATGGTAAAATGCCAACAAACCCCCTCTCTCAACAGGTCCTTGTTACAGCCCTGCATGGAGACGCATGGCATCGCATCAGGAAAGGCTGCCCCAGAAAAGCCAAAAAAGAAAATTGCGACAACAGATGTGACCCCGGGTCAATGCCTTTTGGCTCCTGGCTAAAAATAGTAAATGACATTGGAGAACCTTGCCCTGGATTCAATCAAAACTGCAAATACATCTCAAGCTAGAGTACTATTCAATCATAAAACATTCAGATTCCCCACATTAACTCAATCAACTCACCATTAGTTACGAAAGTATGTTCACTACACGCTCATTTGGAGTGAAAATCCAGAAAACACAAAAGAGTGTGGACTGTGTTTTACTGTCTCCAAATTTACAATCCCCATTGTAATAGCAATAAATGTACTACTATAATAAATCATAGCAGTGTATGTAAAATACACTAATGAGTCATGAACACTGAGAAGACTTGCCCTCCGGTTTCAATCAAAATGGCAAGGTTCTCTTAAGGAAAATTCCTGTACAAAAAGAGAAAAAATAACAAACCTTCACAGGTACAGCAATATTATACTGAGCTGACCTTTTTGCTAGCTTCAGTTTTCAAAGTTTTCACAAGGATCACTATATTGTACTATGCTGCTGGATTATCCTTGGAGATTTCAGTTGAATAACACTACCCATTCAAAATGTATTTTATACAATATATTTTTTAGCTCAATCAATATATTGAAAAATGCAAATCATTGCCCTTTAGGTATACTGCAGTATATTTCTGCTATGCATTGACATATTTCAAATGTAAAAATATATTAAATGTATGAATACATTCCAAATACTCTTGACCTAAACAAGATATTTCTTAATATATTACAACCTATTTCATTTTCATGTGGGTGTCCCCAAGTCCTTGATTGCATTCATTGAAGTCCCAAACCCAGAAAACACCCCTGGAGTTCAAAGGGGCAGGCATGTCTAATACTGTGTATCTAGTAGAGTTCAGTGTAAATGAATGGTGTCAATAACCCTGTGGAAAAACATTTATGCCTCACAAAGACTGCTTTCTGTGCCATAATTCTGTGTTGCTCAAAAAAGTCAATTCATTCTAATTTGGCATCATATTGATTTAGGATAATTTGTTTTTTTTTCTGTTTGATTGAAATGCAGTTGCTCATAAGATTACTCACTGCTTTTGATTTTGATCCAACCCGTTCTGTCCCTTCCACAGCTGTCACCGTCATTCTTGTTCCGTTTCATGAATGTGTTGGAGCCCCGTCACACCCCCCCCACCACCACCACCACTACTCCCCCCCCCCCCCCCCCCAGGTGATTTCACTGAAGTCAAGCAGTGGATCTATAGTGTTTTTGATTTACAAACCCTCAAGGGCATTTGTAATGATTTTAATCAAACATTCTGCATTGTTATGATAATTCATTCCACTTTATTGCATATATTTTTCCCCCTTTTTTGTGCCAAACACTTTTTATAAACATAATTATATAAAGTTGAAAATTGAGAAATCAAGTGTTGTTTGTTCAGCAGACCAATCAAAATTTGCAAATCACAGGAGGGAAAAGATTACAATACAGCAGTATAGCTGAACACTTTCTCAAGCTCCCATTCATGTGAAAATTATTAAAATAAAAAGCTTGACGCATCCCATTTGAAATGATTTGACTCATTTTCTAAATGCCCTTGATGGGAAACACCCATATTGTCACACTAGTAATTAGTTTCATTATCTTTAAATGACTGAGAGGATTGTAAATAAAGTTACCCCCTACTGCTACACAGAAATGCAAACTCCACAATTCAAGTTGCCAGTATCACTAATTTCTTCCGTAATTACTAAGCACAGTATCACTGATATACTGCTATCAGGTCCCTCCAGCTAGGCCAATTCTGGGAAAAGGTACTTGGCAAACTGTCTTGTCTCATTATACAGAACAGAGCTCTGAAGAGGGTGAACTGAGATATTTTGTTAAGCTTCTCCTATGCTGGAGAATATTATTAGATCATAATCATGGATTTAGACAACGGTGAAATGACAGGTGCAATAAAGCAGAGGAAATTATCATTTGGTTTTAATAATGGCTATTTGATTAAAACTGTAACAGAAGCTCTTGGCACATATACCACCTCCACAAGTGACTAAAAACTATTTTTACCAAACTATAATAGGGTTGTCCTGCTTTAATGAGCTGATGTTGCATATCATAATTAACTGTCATCCCCTGATATGCAACTATCTCTTAGTCATCAAAAAGAAATTGCTTCTCTGAGGGTCCAAGTTAATCTTCCATAAAAAAACCTTACAAAGCATTGTAAGTAGCTCCTAGTTCAAGCCCTGGTCGTCTCACTCCTGGACTACTGACTGTATCTCAGTTCCACCTCAATCCCCGCCCCATAACACCTGCTACCTCTAGGATTTGATGTCTATTTCACATGTACTATTGTGACATATTTTGCATTCTGTGTACTAGTGACTGATGTATCATAATGTACTTAGCTTCTGTTGCCTAGTCAGGTTGCACAGGTTAACTCTGGTAGGGCTTGAGTGGTTTTATGCTCACACTTAATGGTCTGGGAGTGTTTTTTTTTTCAGTGTTTGACTGAAAAAGCTTAGGCTACGCAACTGCAAGAGGGGGAGAGAGGGGCAGCAAGTATAAACTGTGATTGTAAGGGATGGACTCACCTATGGGCAGCACCAGGAAGAAAGGAAGCCAGCAGAGGACGAAGCAGCCCACCACGATGCCCAGGGTCTTGGCAGCCTTCTTCTCGCGAGAGAACTTGAGCAGGCGCAGGGCGAAATGCCTGCGGCTGTGCAGCGTCTCGTCCTCCGAGACGGGGGTGTTGCCGCGGTGCATCCGCAGCGTCACGCCCTCCGAGTCCGACTTGTCCGTCTTGCGCCCCTCCCTCAGGCCCCTGGTCTCCCGCCGGGCCACCACGTACACCCGGCAGTACATGGAGAGGATGACCGCCAGAGGGAGGTAGAAGGAGCCCACGGCCGAGAAGATGGCGTAGCCCGGCTCCTCGGTGATCTTGCAGACCGTGTCGTCCTCCGGCGCGGGCTCCTTCCAGCCGAACAGGGGCCCGATGGAGATGGTGACCGAGAGGACCCAGAGGCCCACCAGCGCCAGCAGCCCGCGTCGCTCCGTCACAATAGCCGGGTATCGCAGCGGGTAGCTCACCCCGATGTAGCGGTCCACCGAGATCACGCACAGGCTCATGATGGAGGCCGTGCAGCACAGTACGTCCATGGCCGCCCACACATTGCAGAAGGGCCGGCCGAACACCCAGCGGCCCAGGATCTCAAAGATGGCTGAGAAGGGCAGCACTGTGGAGCTCAGAAGCAGGTCGGCCACCGCCAGGTTGACGATGAAGAAGTGGGTGACGGTCCGCAGGTGCCTGTGACAGGCTACTGACAGGATGACCAGTATGTTGCCCAGCACCCCAAACACGATGAAGACCCCCAGGACCAGTCCCAATGCCACAGCCTTGGTGACATTGACCTCTGGGTGAGATACCTGACTGCAGTTGGAGCAGTTCTGGGGCAGAGAAACTGAGGTCATGTTCTCTTCAGGAGGAAACACTTGAACTCTAAACTCTGACATTCGTTACTGAGCTGATCCAGGTTTGCTTATATTAAAAAGTACATTGGTTGATTTTCCTCATGTTGAATGCGGCTCGGTTTTTCACAAACAAGACAACATATCTCAAACTCAGTGGTGGCAGAGAGCAAATACATCAATCAATTTTCTACATTACTCTGATGGAAATTAATATTTCTATTTATCTGAGCCTGTCCAGCAGTATATGATGTGACTGATGATACTTCAGTCTAGATGACTATCACATTAACCATACAGCAACAGAGCTGCTTACACATATTACGGCATAACAAATGTATGTCTTTTAGCAATCCTATGCTATTGTTGAAAAAACACCAAATATGTAATCTTGGAGAGATACTGTGATCTTAGATGTATGTGCTTTAAGGCCAGTGTGCAACTGGTGACCTAACCAGAACTGCAGGTGTCGGCTCTCCTCATATTGCAATGACATCTGTGACTTCAGGCAAGGCAGCAGTGCGACCTGTCCTTCTCTGAGGTTTCTGACCTCTGATTCATCTGAGACTTGGCTGCACAAGTTGGGAGTTACGTCAGGCGCTGTGTCGTGCTGCTATTTCGTGTGCAAAACAAAACCAGGCTGGTCACCATTCTTCATGAATCTGGCAGCGTCCTCATCAGAATGCACCAACTCAAACACAGGCCACAACTCAGACACTGGCACCACTCAGTGTACGTAATCAGACATTGAGGGATTGTGGGACTACTGCTGTCCCCTTTGGCAAGGCGATTATATCGTGTCCTTGAGGTTAAACGATAAAAACCGTGTAATTACACTAAAAAAAGGCCTTGGCACAATCTGGACAGAGGAATATTTTGGAGGAAGGGCAGGTTGATGTCAGCATCTGTCTCAGTAGTGTGGGAACATCTCTGCCTTGATTGTGGCTGGAGATGCAGGAATGACCATGATGCACTGGTGCCACAAACGCCCCTGAAACACAGATGTAAAGATCTTAGTGAGCCCTTTACCATGATTGTAACAATCCATCCGTCCGTCCATCCATCAAAAAATTATACTTTAAAAAAGACATTTAATCTCTGCTCTGCAGGCAGCAGGTCCATGTCAATTCTGTGCTGCCAGCTATGGAGTTCCCTTGCAGACTGGCTGAGTACATCCACCACTCTCAAAACCATAAACATTCCCACCCCGCTCCATATTTCACTGACACAGAAACGCATTTATCTAAATCCATTCCATTTCATATCTTGGCTTGGTGCACACATTCTGAATCCTGGTTTAGTCCTCTTAATTAAAACGGCATTACTGTTGTTCTAGCTGCTTGTTTCCTTTATCTTTGCGAGACTAAGATATGTTTTCCTTCACAATGACTGGAAATTTTTGCTTCCTGAAAGTGAGCGATGAGTAACCCATTCAATTCCTGTGACCATGAAGCCAAATTTAGACGCATTAAACAAGTTACAATGCACATTTGGGTGTGACATTTAGACATTTAAAGAAGATATGCAGTCTTAAAATGAATTTGTGTTTTTTTTACTAAATGATTTTTAATGTTTAGCAAGTAGTGTAAATGTGACAATGTGTTTGGAGATTTTACCAAAGGGGATTGTTAACCAGTTCAATAATTCAATAGTTCAATATATGCATTTCACAGAATCATATTATAAAGCACCTTATGACGCTTTTCACACTCAAATATGGCTTGTTATTCCTTTTTGTTCACTGGTCTATGTCCACAATGGAGCCATCATCATGAACAAAACTCTGACTCTGTGATGGTGACCGGGGGGGAGTATGTGGTGAGTGGAGGTCTTCTCTTATCTATGAAAGCGGCTCATCAACGCCAGGCCATAGCTACTGAAGCTCAGGGAAATTTCCTGTGAGGCCAGATTCTCCAATTCCACTCACATCAGGTCATGTCAATATACCCTTCCCACCACCACCCAATCACTAAAGAGATTAAGACTGCTAGTCATAGAAGCCATGATCAATGTGATTAGATATGGAGATAAAGCCCCTTTTAACTTGGCTTAATTGATTGGAAAGGGGCAGGCCTGGAATTTACAAGAAGCAAAGAAAGAAAACCATAGTGCTTTCTATAATCAGTAAATTAGCTGAAACGGTATTGTTATCTACAGAGTTATCAATTATAAGCAAAGCAAGAAAGGTCTAGGAAGCCCTAGTGGCAATGTGGTCAAACCAGTTTCATGCAAATCTGTTTGCTTTGTTTTGTTCCCCATTAAATCAGAGCTGATATATGTCATTGCCAGAGCTAGTGACCGATTCATGTGCTGGACTCTTTCATTCTCTCCCTCAACTTGACTTTCCTTGTCAGTAGCTGTTGTCACATGGTGTAAACATGAAAGTGACACTGTGAACTGCAACATATATATATATATATATATATATACGTATATACATGTATATAACATACATATTTTATAATATTCACATATATATACATACATGCACACATGGAATGTGTTCTTAATGCTGTCATTTTGTTGATTTATATTTTAAATAAAACGAGAGCTAACAGTAGAAGCAATGTTAAAATGAAGAGGTTTTTCTGTCATGACCGTGAACACACTGTGAACACATATTGCCATGAGGCAGAAATGTATGAATTCTGAGGCAAGATAGTTGATTTGACGCATACCAAACCATACCATACACCTTATCAGAGCTTACTTTTGCACATTTTTGTGTATCCAATCCTTCACACACCATGCTATGAGTACCAAACACACACACACACACACTCACACTTTGCTTGTGCAAGCTTATGTTATCCTTATTACCAAGGATTTTTTTTGAAAAAAGAAACTGTAGGGCAGACTTCATAGTGGGATCTAGGTGAAAAAACCACTGGTCAGAGCTATTTTATTTAACTTGCGTATAAACACTAGCGTCACATGTTTCCTATTGACAGTGATCAACTGTTTTTGCAAAAAGCTCTGGTCACATTCAGATGATTGCCAAAAATACCTCACATATGACCAGTTCAGACAGAAGTGAACATTTATCTTCAGAAAAAAAAAACATTTCAGCTACTTTGTCTTTATTGCTCTGTTACACTTGTTTGCGGGTGTACTAGGGCATTCCAGATAAAGAGGGAGTCATGGTGATGACATCAAATTTGACAAGCAATATTAATCTTTGGACTTCCGATGGTTAAAAGACATTAATGCCTGAGAAGTCAAAAATGCATTACCACCCATAGCAAAATTCCAGTCTTGAAACATTCATCAGGCTACTAGTCTATTAATCAATCTCAGGGACACCAAAATGAGTAGTGAGTGTTTTCCATGTGGACAATTCAAGTCTTGTTCCTTTTGTTCCATCTGGAGTTGTATAAAATGACTAATTGCTCCTATCAATCGTTGCTGTCCCTGGCTGCAGAATGCATATCATAAACCACTGTTGCTGTTTAACTTAGGCATTTGCTGTGACAAACCTAACTTGTGAGGTTCCCCTTGAGAATACAGCCCTGATGGAGTGTTGCAACACATTACCACTGTGTAATCTTTCACAGCTCTGAAGTCTAGTTCAGTAAAAGTCAGTGTGAGGCAGAGTGTTGGCATTTGCCGGTTGACCGCGCCGCAAACCTGACATTTCAGCAGAGTTCTGTCCTGGTTTAAAGCTACCTACCAGCACACATCGCCCACATTTCATAGATGCCATCTGTTGCTGCATTTGACACTCCATTCCGAGAAATTGTAGAACTCACTAAAGCTCAGGTCAGAGAAGTCACGGGCAGACCCACTCCCACTCCTGCTCACCTAATACCTATCAACAGTGCCTGCAATACAAAATCTGTACGATTACTTTTTCCGCTTTCTCTCGTTCTCTTGTGCGTCCATGGTCCTGACCTGTTTAACAATTATTATTTAACATGTATATCTGACTGGTGCTTGAAAGAATTGCAAGTTATAACAGATTAATAACCATAAGAGGGCAATAGCTTAGCATCCTTTTATGATGTGACATGTAATTCTTGCCAGTTATTTTTTTTCTTTTGTCTTAATATATAAAACACGGTAACAAGAGATTTAAGACAAGACATGCCCACATGGAAGAGTGTACTGTGATGCATTAGTAGTAGGCTTTTTATACTAAACCTCTCCTTTGTTCTAAGTTATGCAATTCATCACATTTTGATCCGTTTTCCTCCACACTCCCTCATGCCATACGCAGACCGAGCAGCTGCAAGACACAACTCGGAGTAGAGAGGCTCGACAGTCGATATCCTCATTTACATTTCACACCATCTCCCGTTTTTACTCCGCATCAGCCCTCTTCATCATTACTGCCCACAGCAAGACACAATATTGTGCCTGGCTATGGCTGAAAAACAGAGAATATCAACAACCAAAGTAATATTATGGCTGTTAAGTGGGTTAGCATATGAGGGAGTACAACTGCTTATTATCATACCGTTTTGGAATGAGAAAGGAAATGTTTCACTCGGGCTGCTGTTAAACTGAAAGGTTTCATTGCACATGAAGTGTATTTCCTTCCTAAATGGCTGCCATTTTCTAGTAGGCAATGTATTCAAGATAAAATCAGACTTGTAATGTATTTCTTAAATGTCGAAGCATTTTGAATAATGCCAATGCTTCAAGGCTAAATGAAAATATGACCTTCATAAAAAGAAAAAAGAAAACCTCAAGGACTAACCTCTCTACTCAATCAACATAGCATCCTTAACTTTTACTTATATATGCATATGGAATTTTTTTCCCAGTACACATATCTTTCGTTCATGTTGATGATTCATTGAACTCAGCACTCTGGGTTTGTGAAGGGATATGTAAGACTTGCACAATGTTGACTGAATCCAAGGTTAAATGCAGGATGTAAATCTGGGTGAAATACTGTATCTAACGGCACAATCCTGGAGCAGCAATCACTTCTTGTCAGGCTGAGCGATGCTTTATCGAAATAACAATCATCAGACCTTGTTCAATTTCCAGCCACTGATGCATGATCTGTTCATAAGGCAACCCTCACCGAGGAAGAAGCCCCTGTTGCTTTATTACTCCAATTCAGTATAAATAAATCTGATGGCTGCATACTATTTACTTCTGAGCACAGAAGATATTATTCAGTGGCCCTCATCTTAATGTGCCTGGGATTTTTTTGTCTCTTTAACAAACACATACAAAATTAGTCACAAGTCAGTAAATAACAATCCATAGGAGCTGAAAACGTTTGATAAGTGAGAGCTGGAGGATTCACTTAATCTGCAGTGGCACTAAGGGTGATAGCTGTGTTGCATTGAAGATAAATAAGCCATGCACCAGGTCCCTGTATTCAATATAGCTCAGGCAGCAGTTCAGAAACGCTGCAGTCATGACTGCCCTCAAAGCCACACCCCTTCTGTATGAGATTAAATCACAATTATGACTGCATTTTGCTGAACAGTTATCAAACGCTGACAGCAGTTATGCCTTCACCAGAGAGAATATTTTTATCACTAATCCTATGAAAGGCTGAAATATGTGGAGACTCTGGTGTCTGTAATTACGGAAATAAAAGGCCTTAGGAATGTTTTAAGAGAATTCTGAAAATTAGACGAGTGGACTGCATATTTTAACTAACACAAGGGAATAAATATCTGTTTTTTTTTAATTATTGTGGTTGAGTGTCAAGACTTGTGAAATGGCAGATTATTACCAAGGCATTACAGAATACAGAATTATCTAACAAGCTTTACTGAAAAATTAATCCCACTTTTCTACATGCAAGTGAACTACATCCCATAATGAAACTGCCATCAGGGAAAACTAAATCCTGGCAACAGGTTTTTGGCTGTATGTAAGAGCACTTTATGTATAGTAGTAGAACAAAGAATACACCTTCAATCAGCCATTCACTTAACATTAGTTTAATTTTAATTCAATTTGCAACTTTTTTGGAGCAGAGCAATATGAATAGTTAGCTACAATCTGGAAAATTAGCTGACCATAATTGTTAAATATGTATTCCTCCTTGATTGTGGATGTAGCTACCAGTACCGACAGCTAGTTAGTTCGTCAGTTGGCTAGCAACAGATAATGCATAACCATAACATTACTCCTGGCAGATATCAATGTATCTGAATAGCATGAAATGCAGACTTAAATACTTATTTAAACTAACTGAACTGAGTTTCCTTTCAAAGAAGAGAGAAATCAAAATGCAACAGAAGGCCACAACATTATAATAGATTAAACAGTAGAATCAAGAAATCAAAAACTAATTTTATATTCAGATATGCCATTAGGATGTAAGATGTGTTCACAGGCCAACTGCAAGCAGTCCAAAGAAGGATGGGTCTGATTGGCAGTGCAGGACTAACGGAAACCGCCATCTAAACTGTCAGTTGCCATAAATCTTGACCGAAATGGGAGGACATCTTACGGAAAACATGGTCAGCAAGGTGTTAAATCATCTTCTAATCAGTCTTATGCATGTTGAAGTTATTAATCAACCTAAACACAACTGACTTCCCCACTTCATTTTCATTTTTATGTGCACAGGTCGTTAGCAACCGCTTTTCTTTTTTATCTAATGATTGCACGTGCGGTGACTGTGCGCGTGCATAAAAGGGAGAGAGAGCTTTCATGTCCACCTGTCACTCTGTTGTGCTAAATCTGAGTACGAAGGTTTCACCATAGTCCACACCCGTGGAATAAAAAATATGTCAAAGGCGCATGTTTTTTTTTTTTTTTTCTTAAAAATCACTGGCAAGAACGAAAAAATCTTAACTTCAGTCACGTTTATTGAGAAAGAAGTTGCCGCCAGGCCATTGGCTATTTGCTCTGCCTGACAGATGATAAATCATTCTAGAAATAAAAACAGAGTACGGTTGCGGTAGGTATAAAAAGAACATCTGCTTATGAAACAAGATGTTTATCATTTCTGATTGACTGAGTAATATGTACGGGCTTTTCACAACACCGTTACATCCCTCGTCACTGGTCGCAATCGCATAATAATGAGACCATCTAATCAGTACTGCGAATTAGCATGGTTTTAATTCGACGCCAAAAGCTCCAAAGAGCCCTCTTTTTAAAATCACATAGGATCTCCGCGTTTTCATTTTAGAGAGAATTTCACAGAAGGTGTTACATGAAATGATTCATAAATGAGCAGTAAAATTAGTGATGCAAGAAATATATATGCGCATGGAATAGCTGGATTTAGACTTCAGTAACAAAAACGATCACTTAGCTTTTACATATGACTATATTTTAAATTGATATTTCAATTCAATATTTGTTTCTCAAATATTATTAGATAAAATACGAGAGGCAAATTGTATTGACGTTGTAATTATAATTACATTCATAGACAGATGGTCTGACTGACTTTCCTTATTACCCCGCGTGCGGGTTATTACACCCGGCTCTTAGAACAAGAAACAAAACACTTATTTGGCTTATTTGCACTACATATATCTGTTACAGACAGAAAGTGTTTTAACAGAAAAATAAAATAACCATGACGCTTTGTTTCCAAAATAACACTAATTGCAGGGTGAACTATCACTGTGACATAATCCAGTCGCAACTTTTACTATTAAAGCCGATTATCCAGCCATTTTATCCAAGTTTAAGCTATTTCACCCACCTGAAACACTGTCAATTTCTGTGGCAGAAGGGTGCCACCTTAAAAAATTGAAGCTTTTTTTAATAAAGTGTATCGTTAATTCTTGACAGCGTACACCACGCTGGTCAAAAGCGAGTTCTGCAGTGACACAACACATCAATTAATAGGGAACAGTGTGTAATTCTAAGACCCAGGAGCGCCACCGGTTTAAACTTCCATGAATTTTCTTGAACAATAGCTACAATTTATGACTCGAAGGCGTACATTTTAAATCGACTCACGGCTATACAATTCATTATATCGGTCACTTACCTTCTCCCTTCTTTGCAGCTGGAGCCAAGGATCGAATACATTTTCTCGAGGGGTATTTTGTAACCAACATTCAAATACAACCAGCCAGCACAAATGATTACATGGGAGTATGTTGAAATATCGAATAACAAAAACTGCTACAATGAACACTGTAATCTGAGAAAGTAGTAAATGCTGGCTGCAAAATGTGTGACCGCGGCTGTGTGGTCCTTACGTTTCAGTCCGTGTGTGCTAGTACGCCGAACTCGCTGCGCGCACAGTGGCTGTCGCCAGGACAGCGTGCTTCAATTGGAAACTTGATTTTCTAACAGGGGTCTCGCATTACAGGCGCTCCTCTTCAAGAAAATAAACTCCCTTGGAACGATGACTACAAAGTGATTCATTGCTCCCTCCGTCCCCTCCCTCTACTCTCTCGCGCATATATTTCCTCATCCCCATGTTTTCCCTCTCTCTCACCTGCGCTTTTTCCCCCCACCGCAGATTTCACAGTTTTGCCGCGAAGTACGTGTCATGTCATAAAACATTCATGTGCTCAAAAGGCTGAACTGAGGGGAGGCATGAGTTTTCTGCGAATCTCCGTTTTTCGGTGACCCTTAATTCATCACAAGTCATCTCAGAGCGTAAAACAGTTCATTTCCAGCTTTAGATTAATTGTCTTTTGATTTTATTGACGTAAATGATTTAGCGGGAATGACCCATTTATCTTTTAGCCTCCCTTAGATGTGCATAATCCGTATGCCAGCATCTTGCTGTCTTCACAGAAATGGTTAGAGTGCGGTGGAGACAGTACTGACACAGACAACATTAATCTTGAGAGCAAGTGACAATAACGTTGCTTCTGAAAGCGCAAACATGGATTGAGATGTAATTGAAAAAGTTGCACATGAGAGTCAATGTACCAGCATGATTGTCATGCCATTATTACCGCTATGTAACATCATGTTGGAATGGTTAGTCTGGAAAACCTGGTAAGAGATACTGTTTACAGTCAGCGGTACTGTGTTTTCTCATGAATGCATTTAAATTACATATCCATGAACTATGGGGTGCAATAGTTCATTTACAGTGAATTTCATCTGCTTCTTGTTAGCTTTAATCAAAGTAAGTATGTCAAACATCCTAAAGACTTAGTTTGTAGACATGCAGGTGGACACTATGAAATCCCTTTGCCTTCTTGACCGAAGGCAAATTTGAGTGTTTAAATTAATGCTAAATCAATGAATTGTCTCTTACACGATTTTCCTATTCTAATCCATGTCCCTAGTTTTAACTTTTCTTTCAATCTATAACATCAATAATGGATACTTACTGTGGACGGTTACTAAGTACAACAATAATGCACAATAATTATTCCATAGTTGCCCATAGAATGACCCATGCAAAATAACAAAGTCTTGTGATCCCAGTCTGCCCTGATGTCTCAGGGTTATAAATTCAGTTCCCAGCTGAGTCATACCAAAGGCTTTAACATTGGTATCCATTTCCTCTCTGCTTGGCATTCAGCATTAAACGAGATTGGTTGGGGTAATGGCCTTGGGACAGACCGCTGTCCAGGAGGTGCACTTGGACATTTAGCTACCTTGTGCCACAGAAATTTGGAAATCTGTAGCCCCAAGAGCCATCTAAACTCAGCCGTGGCTTCCATTTTTACCAGCAGTTACCCTGAGTGCGCTAGGGACAAGATCTGGTTCAATTTTACACCCTGAAAATTGATCCATTAACATTCTTTTTTCTCTGGAGTAAAAGCTGAATGTGTTTCTGCTGCTCTCACGACCATAATTCTAAAGCATTTTTCCATGAATACAAGTGAAACATGCCCAAAGGAGTTTTGCAGACTCAAACATGCAATGTGTTTAACCTAACATTTACTGTTACGGACAAGTGGCATGCTCCTGACAAATTAATCACTTTTGCATATGAAAACATTAGCACCTCGCTATTATTCCTTTTTGTATGTGACCTCCTGTGAAAATCACTGTATTACCACAGGCATCTCTCTTGCCGTCTTGCAGAATTTGCATCACAATCATTACCACTGTGTCTTCAGATCAGCCAGATGTTCGCTGTATTACACTCATGACTTTGAAAAGTTGTCATTCATTTCTGCTACTTCTGTCTCCGTTTATGTGTGTGTATGCTAGAGGTTGAATAAGAATTCCACTGTGTGTTCAGAAAGGCTCTTTATTCAGATTCTATCTTTGTGATGACAGATAAGGACATCCTAATCTCTTCCCTCTACCTTTATGTTATTGTTCTCTTTTTCCCCTCTGTTTTGTGTTCTCGGTATTATCTCCCCCCCCCCCCCCCCCTCGATCTATCTATACATATACACACACACACACACAGATCTCCCATTTTTCTCTCCCTCCCCGGTGTCTGCACCAGGGAATGTAAGTCTGCGAACTTCCACAACATGAACTGACAGGAGAGTTGAAGAGACAGTGCTCTCCTGCTCTTTGGAGTCTTTAGGTCTGTCCCAAGCCATGTCAGTTTCACCATTTTCACATTAACTGACAGACCTTGAAAATGGGAGGGTGGTGGGGCGAGGGAAAGCAGAGACATATCTATGTGTAGAGGAATCAAATTGAGCCTCCCCCCACCCACTAAAATGATTATTTCACTCAAATTTTGTGCCAGTGACATGCTCTCTGGGTAAATGCTTGAAGGGCTCAAGCTACCCTGAGATGAGAATTTTATCTGTTTCCCAGCTGGGTATATAAGGGATCCAAGGGATTTCTTCTGTTGCTGGGAACTGTGTGAGACTGGGGCCTCACTGTATGAGGGGACTGCATCCAGGCCCTGGAGGTTAATGCCTTTGTCCATGAAAGATGCTACGGTCTGTGACAGGGCTTTTCATGGCATCTTGAGCTGACTGATTTATTTGATTTAAAACGCAGTCTGTTTTTTTTTTTATCCCAACATACTGCATCTCTCTCCCTCCCACCTGTCACATCACTCATCATCCATTGTTATTTGCTCTGTTTCAGGGTCCATTAAAACACAACAACAAAACCACGCAAAAGCCTTCAGGACAGCTGTCATGGCAGAGCAATGGAAATCCTTTCACTTCCCCACTGGCAGATGAGCAGCGAATGGTCTCTCCGTACCTGCTCCTCTTGAGCTGAGAAAAATAGCCTTCTATTTTCTTTTGTCTCAGCCTTCAAACATGAAATATGTTATTTACTGCAGGGGGATGCGAGATAATCTAAATGGCAGCGTTCCATAAATGACTGAAAGTTTTTTTTTTCTGTGTCTGTGCCTGTGTGTGTGTGTGTGTGTGTGCGTGCATGCGAAGGAGAGACATTCTTTCCATCCAAACCTTAAATCACCATGACAACTCTTTTTATATTGATGTGTTGAATCAGTGCTGAAATAACCTTAACATTGAAAGAGGGAGGCTATGTGTCTATCTTAGAGGCAATTGTGTTTAGCAGGTGAAGGAAACAGTGGTTATGGCACAAACCAGTGTCTCTGAGTCTTTAGAAGTCTATCAGTGATGCTGATGGATTGACTGGCTTTGGGACTCAGCAGTGAACCTCCGTAATGGGTTATACAAATAAATGTTACAGTTCTGTGGAAAAGCAGTCTGCAGGAGGGCAAGTTACTGGGGGTTGAACTGACAGGTACCTTCACAGTCAATCTCTTGAATCTTGTAAATTGCCATCAGTGGAGCACTTACTTTTTACTTGGGTATATATGAAATGTCCCCCAAAAGGCACTCTCAGTTTCAGAACCATTGAAACAGAGTATCCAAACTTCCACAGAGTATCCACCCTTTTCAAAACGACAGACACACACCTGCTGATGCACCCGCACGCACACATGCATGCGCATATCCACACACACACAAGCAAACAGGTGAAAAGGAATGCACCTGAGAAGTCAAAGAATTGTGAACCTTGCCTAAACATAAAAGAGAAGGGACTACTATTACGGCTGCAATCACTGAGTCTTTTAACCGCCTACGTTGAGAGATCTGCCAAACTATTAATTATCTGTGGCCTGCAACCTATTCAATGAAGCTGACTTCTGAAGAGAACTTCCCCTTGTTTTGTCAGTTTTTACAATCAATTCCTCCAGACAAGGTGGGCAGCATGTCTAGATGCAGGATGTTAATTAAGCACTGCTTTAATCTTACTGAAATATTTGTTTCTTACCAAACACATTGGCTTTATATTTAGTGAAATTCCAATATGTGTTTTTCCTGTTGCTGGTTTACATTCACCTACACAAATAACAAGGTGTGATGTCAGTACCATACTCTAGTACAATGCCAATACAAAATACGGTCTGTTTATGCATTTTGAAGGTAAAATCAATGATCAGTAAGGGGAAGGCAGTATCGGCGTTCTGTGGGTGGCAGGGGAATTGTATGGCATTTGCAGTATATCATCTTTATGAAGTGACCATTACCTTTGATGGTCATCTTTATTTAACAGAATTATGCATCTAATAACTCTCTACTTGTAAAAGACATGCATAGCAAGGGAGGCTGTACATAATGTAGATAACAACTGGGAAAAAAACAGGATGTTTGTGATGTTCTTTGACACCATGAGTCTCATCTCTGATAGAACAGACTTTTTCTCTGTGGGTTTTCTCCTTGGGCACCTCCAAACCTGTCTCTCAGTGAAGCAGATCCGCTCGATCAAAGCCACGGTTTCGGGGGAGGGGGGGTGCGGACTGGGGGGCTTAGTCATTCCTGTGAGCAGGTGAAGCAGCATCAATGAGGAATGGAGACGTGACTAACCGTTCAAGCCAGAATCCTGCCCACGCACAAGCACTGTGCTCCTTCCACTGCGATTTCCCTTTGATGGCAATTTGTTCGGTTTGAGGACATCAGGTGTGACGCACAAGTATCAAAGAACGACAGTGACTGTTAGATACAGAGCAACACAGTTTGCTACTTGTCCACAAGTACTGTCTCACTTGACAGGACCATTTTAATGCCAGTTTCTGATTCATTGCCGAAAGTAAAACTTACTCAGTTTAGACATGGGATGTTGCAAGGCAGGGCACAGGTGAAAATGTTTTCCTAGGGATACTACAAAGACGGAACTGTTTTAATGATGAGGAATAACATCAGACATCAGAATTCACTGTACTGACTCACTCTGAGGAGTTGTGCAAAATGTAATCACATCCCTATATATATATTTTTTTGCATCATTACTCTGAAAAATAAAAATTGGTTGACACCACAGTTCACCTCAGTCAGTTAGTCTACCTAAAAATTAACAGACTGCATAATCTTAATATATTGGAGGGAAGGGCAGTTTAAGCACACACACAATACTGAATGCTATAGATTTTTCACACTTTATTCCATGTGAAGCAAGCTTTCCAAAGTAGCACAAGTAAGGGGCAAGATAAGAGGCGGCGATGAGAGTGATTTGTGATGTTCAAGCAGTGTAAAGGCAAGGCCCCTCTGTTACGGCCAGGCTCCTCTCACAGAAATGGAGCCAAACCCACCCACCCCCCTAAATTCTAATTATAGCCCAGTTACTGCCTTACTGCAGTTTATTGCTATATGAGCAGGGTGGGCACTCCCGACCCATTCTTTGGTTAATGTGGGATGCATGTCTACATCTGT